>NW_028241137.1:0-59131 GCF_964263255.1 Lissotriton vulgaris | reverse complement strand
TTGTACGTGTATATATATATATATATATATATATATATATATATATATATATATATAAATATATATATTACCTACTGGCGATAGCCAGTAGGTATATATAGTTAGGATTATTTCTCTATGGAACTTTTGAAAATTCTATGTCTAATAACTTTGGCGTTTGTGGACGGAATCGGCTGAAATTTTCAGGAAAATTGCACATTTTGTTTCTGAGCAGCTCCTGAAAATTTGGGGGGGTTCGTCAAGGGGGGGCCGAGAAAAAAGGGGGGTCCCAAAACGCGTTTTTCCCATGTTAATTTCCATAGGGCGTTTGGCCTCACTTTTAGCTCGAACGGCTGAATGGATTTGCACGAAACTTGGCAAAATTGTAGGGAATGTTAGCCCGATGTGACTTTGCTGGGTCTCAATATATGTGCTTTAGTGGATTTTGAGAAATTAACGTTTTAAAAAATTTATATATCTGTGACAGCGTCCCAGATAGCGCACCAGATCGCGTACTTTTTGCGTCACGGAGCTTTGCGAAGCGATGCTGATTGGCTCTCCGGTGTCTGTCAACATTCTAAACAGTCCGGTGCGGCCGCCATCTTGTCTCTCGGTAGGATCGAGAGACAAGAAGAGGTGAAAAACGAAGGGGGAATTTAATGAAAGGGGGCAAGGTAGACCCCTCTTGACCCCCTCGGAATGATGTTGGGGTTATTAAAGGGTCCCGTGGGGAAAATAAAAAAAATTTGATTTTTCACTGTAGAAGCGCTTCTCGGTTCGCGAACCGGGTCGCAAACTAACGGCTGAATGGATTTGCATGAAACTTGGCAAAATTATAGGGACTGTTAGCCCGATGTGCCTTTGCTGGGTCTCAATATATGTGCTCCAGTGGATTTTGAGAAATTAACGTTTAAAAAACAGATATATCTGTGACAGCGTCACAGATAGCGCTCCAGATCGCGTACTTTTCGCGTAACGGAGCCTTGCGTAGCGAAGCTGATTGGCTCTCCGGTGTCTGTCAACATTCTAAACAGTCCGGTGCAGCCGCCATCTTGTCTGTCGGTAGGATCGAGAGACAAGAGGAGGAGAAAAACGAAGGGGGAATTTAATGAAAGGGGGCTAGGTAGACCCCTCTTGACCCCCTAGGAATGATGTTGGGGTTATTAAAGGGTCCCGTGGGGCAAATATTAAAAATTAGATTTTTCGCGGTAGAAGCGCTTCTCGGTTCGCGAAGCGGGTCGCAAACTGGTAGCGAAACGTGAATTCGCCATTTTGTGTTTTGATTTCATTAAATTACTAGGTATAAGGGGGTACGGAAGACGTATCCTGACCCCTTTTGTTTTCTGAGGGTGGCTGAGGAGGCTCATATATGTTGATACATATCTTCCAGCGGCTGTGCGTGAGCGTTTTTTTTTGTTGCTGCGTGACGTCTGTTAACGTTCGATTCGATGGAAATCAGGAAGTATTGACCACCATTTTGTCACTGCGAGTAAATATTTTATTTGTTATAAATACATCATTATTGATAAACATTGTCTGCGCCATCTTGCCTTTTTTGCAATGCCACACTTTTGTCAAGCACAGCAGCCATTTTAAATGCCTTGACCAGACCCACTGTCTGCACCCTCGCAAGCATCTCCCCCACGCACTGGTCACTCCCGCTCTCTTTCTCATGTATGGGCTAAAAACCTCCTCCCATCTGCGCTGTTCTTCTCTGAGAATCACACCCTGTGCCCGCCCGACACCTGCCTTTCACCCTATTCACTACCGCACCCTCTGACACTCGTCTTCCTCTCTATCCGATTGTCCAGGCCCGTCCCAGGCTATCACCTAGCCCTGCAGATGTAGTTTATGGCCTCAACTGTAAAGAATCACCCCTCTTCAAAGAAGTTACAGTAGATCAAGGCCCCCACCCGATGAGATCCGTCACACTACACGCGTTCCTGCAATCTAATAACCATCCTGTATTGTGATTGGAGAGGGGATTCTCACTGTGAAGGTGTGTGGGACCGAGCTTGAAGCGGAAGATTCCAGGGATGCCTTTTTGTACATCAAAGTCTTCACAATTATGTGTCACATTAAAAATATATAGCACTCACAAAAAAGTAGAAGGAAAATAACACTTTAATAACTTATAAATATATACATCACAACAAAAACAGTAAACACCTTAAAACATTTTTTATTAAAACAGAAGCAACAATGGTCAGTAGCGGTCTGTTGTGCGAATAGTCCCAAGGCAGCATATTTACCTAGAGTGGTGCTGTGTAGGACATTCTGAATGGAAATTAACCAGAACTATAACCATCTACTTCCAATAATATAACTTTTATGCCCAAATTACGCAAAGATTTAGCTAATCTGCTAAAGGGGGGAGTCGCCATTTCTTTACAATAATCAATAATGAAAAATCAACATAAATAGGGTTGTCCGTATTCCCGATGCAGCACTATAGTGCAACATACACAGCACCTGGGGTGTCAAGAGTGAACAGGTCCTAGCTGCTTAACCAATGACTGACAAATGCTATATTAAACACTTACTATGTATAATGCTTGCGTTCACAATAGTTTTACTTTACAAAACAGAACAAAAGATGTTCCCTGTAAGTAAACCCATATTAGCTGTTTCAGTTATTGAACATCCTAAGGTTTTATGACATGGGGAACAGTAGTGATATCCTGGGCGGGTGATGGAACTGGGTTTGTTAATGGAAAAACATCTACAGAGAAAACTATTGGTAAATTATGCCTCTCTGGAAATTTAAAACTCACAAATGTTTCATTTGTGTAATCGTTTTATGAACATGTACATTAAAAAGTAAAAGAAATGCCTAGAACGTCCCATGTGAAAGTGAATTTTATCTGGCAATTTTTTTCTTTTCCTTCTCAGGAAAAGAAAGTTAAAGCCAGGTTCGTTACCTGCTTCATCTACAAAAAAAAAACTCTCGAGAGGGACCGAAAAAAAATATAGCTATGGTAATCATACCATGCATCGGCACATGGAGAGGTGGCACCCTCCTAATTATTCTAAAGCACAACTTCGAGATTTGGGGGATAACCCCCGACCGGCAAAAACATCCACCAATGACTTAGCAATAAGTGAGTCAGAGGCAAGGGAAACGGTCCCAAATCTGCAAAAGAACTTTGGGCAGATGAGATTGACTTGTGTAGCATGTGGAAAATTAATTTCATGCGGAGAGATCAGTATTACTTCAATAAATACAGTAATCAATGATGCATTAGAACTTAATATCAATTCATTTTCCGAACGTGTAATCAGTACCTGTCCCATGTCAATTCATTGTTCGAACTTATAATCAATACCCATCCCGGATCAATTCATTGTCCGAACATATAATCAGTAAAAAGTGCGACAAGTGCAACAAAATCATATCGATAATTCATTGTGAGCAAGTATCAAAAGTGTCGACAATTCTAACCTTCAATAAATACAGTAATCAATGATGCATTAGAACTTAATATCAATTCATTGTCCGAATGTGTAATCAGTACAAGTCCCATGTCAATTTATTGTTCGAACGTATAATCAATACCCATCCCGGATCAATTCATTGTCCGAACATATAATCAGTCTTATCCCATATCAATTCATGTGCTAAAAACTGCATTCATATCTCATGATATCAAGGCTGAGCAATCGGGGCACAATAGTTTCATTTGTACCGGCGCCATTTTGGGTGAGGTCAGGAAGGTCCAAGTATAGTCAAAATGTCTCCACCAACTCGTGGTTGGACCGGGACCTCTTTCGGCAGTCTAAAAGTTTTCGTTGAAGGGTAGTAGAGGGGACTGGCGACATGAACCATCAGTCAAAGAGGGGTGGGAGGCAAAAATCTCTCCTACCGGGTCATACTGGTGTCCCACCGGAACTGATCAAGTTGGTAGTTTTGCAGGATTTTGGTGATTTCAAGACTGAGGCCGGCGCTGGCATGAGCGCGCCGACGTCCCGCGGCTACGTCGTGGTCGTTCCGTGGGTGATCATGGCAGTCATTCCCCATCGGGGGTCGGGGGCCCCGTGGCTCTTATAGAATCTTCAAAGTTGAGGAGAACGTTTCTGGATGCAGGACTCATTTTCTAGTTGAACTCAGAAGCGCCGTTGCACCGCAACAGTGGACGAGACCCCGGCTGGGTGAGCGGAGCATCATTGCCTCGCAATAGCGGACAAGACCTTTTGTCGGGTGAGTGCCGCGTCGCTGCATCGCAAGAGTGGAGGAACCCTTTTGTTGCGTGAGTGGAGCGTCGCTGCATCGCAAGAGTGGAGGAACCCTTTTGTTGGGCGAGTGGAGCGTCGCTGTATCGCAAGAGTGGAGGAACCCTTTTATTGGGTGGGTGGAGCGTTGGGGTGCAGCCGAGGGGCCCCCACCTGTGGGGGTGGGAGAGGCTTGTTCGCGCCGCCTCTCCCTCCCAGCGCACCCCACGCCGACACCTGGCGTTGATATCTGTGATGTCCGGACCAGGCGATAAGAGGGGGGGGTCGGAGGCAGAGGCAAGACATCCCCCCCCGTGGCCTGCAGGGCGCCGCTTCAGGCCAGAACGGGGAGCTCATATCAAGCCGGGGCCAGACCAGGAGATACGAGGGGGGGGGGCGGTGGCATGTGCAAGACATCCCCCCCGTTGTCGCAGCCATTATCTAAGAAAGAAGAAGAATCCCGTCGGCCTCGGCTCCTCTCCTGGCCCACCTTACGGGATGACCTCCCCGGCCGACGGCTGCCAGCAGGACTCGCCCTACACGTGCCGAAGGCCTCGTCTTCCGGATGGGCGTAGCCGCAAACCTGTTGCACTTCGGGAGTTTCCAGAATGGGGGTAGGTATCTGCTGATTTGTATTTATTTCATGTTACCGTTATTGGGCGTGGCGGGCGGTGGGACAGACATGCTTGGAGCAGTGGGGGGGTGGCGGAGCCTAGCTACCTTGTGGCTGCCGTAACGTCAAGCTTGGCTTCTTTCACCACTTTCATGTTTCTTATTTCTAGCGAAGTCATAAACTCATCAGAGGCCTACTGATTTTGTTCGATTTCTTTCCCTTCCTTTTCAAGTGTGTTTCATGCTAAAGTTTCTGTTTAACAGGATACAGGGATTACTTCGTATTTTACATATGTCTTCTTTATTAGGGGTTCTCTCCGGTTGAGTCAGATGATGTACCTCTAATAAATGGTCCGGGTGGAACTAGTTTCTCAATCAGTGGGGAGTAGATGGGCATGACAGATTACAACGGGGGACAAAGGTCCGCATTACCCACCCTTCACTACTTGCAAAGACTAGACAGAATATTTCTATTCCACGTTATTTGCAAACAGAGAGTACCTCGAAAGAACTATTCCTTGAACAATAAATGTCCAGCCAATCAATCAATCAGGCATGACGGATTACAACGGGGGACAAAAGTCTGCATTACCTATCCTTCACTATCTGCAAAGGGAGACAAAATATTTCTATTCTTCTCTGTTTGTAGACAGGGAATATCTCAAACAGCAATAATCGATAAAAAAATTTGTAGGATTATAACACTTTAATAACTTATAAATATATACATCGCAACAAAAACAGTAAACACCTTAAAACATTTTTTATTAAAACAGAAGTAACAATGACAACTAACAGTAGTGATATCCTGGGCGGGTGATGGAACTGGGGGGCATATTATCAAGGGGGTTTATCTCCGCTTTTTTGGCTTTAAAAGCAAAGAAAGCGGAGATAAAATTATCTCCCTATTACCTAGCTGCCGCTAACACCAGTTAGCAACAGCTAGTAGGAGATAGCGACCATCTTGGGCCCCACTTTGCATGTCAGTGATATTTATCACTAATGAGATGCAAAGTGGGCGTGCCAAGATGTTAGCGACTGAAAACAGTCGCTAACATCGCTATCTCCTATTACCAACTTTTGGAGATATTCGCGCTAAGCGGGAATATCTCCAAAAGCTAACACCTGCCCTGATCAGTTCTTAGCCATGTTATCCAATGGGAGGTGGATAACATGGCTAAGAGCATTAGCTCGCTAATGTATGAATATCGCTGACTTTTCAGCGATATTCATGCTTTACGGCGATTTTTACCGCATTTGCGTTAAACCTTGGTAATACCAAGGTTTATTTGCGGTAAAAATCGCCGCAGAGCTGCGGTAAATTTTTGTCTCTAACCAAGCAATAGCGATAATTATCGCTATTGCTTGGTAATATGCCCCTGGGATTGTTAATGGAAAAAGATCTACAGAGAAAACTATTGGTGAATTATACTTCTCCGGAAATTTAAAACTCACAAATGTTTTATTTGTGTAATCGTTTCAGGTCAAACGGATTGTGGGACAATGTTCACAATGGAAGAGTCACCAAAAGGCATTTGGATCGATGTTGCAGCAGGCTGCCATTTTTATAGTTATTTAATAAAACATTTTACCCTGTTACTTTGCTGGTGTGTTGTATATATTTATTAAGCATGGGCGGAAAATCCGTTACGCTCGCGGATTTTGCGGATTTTTGGGAAATTCGCAATCCGCGAGATTTGCGAATTTCCCGCAAAATCCGCAAATTCGCACGCAGCGGATTTTTTTTGCGGCGCGCGGCGTTGGTGATACAATTTTTGCGGCGTGCGGCGTTTATCATCGTTTGCCGAGTTGTTTTTCTCGATAGAGTGCTGCGCCATTTTGGATCTTGCTGTGTGATCCCGCGGGAATTGGCGAGCGCGATTACGTCATCGCGGCTTGCCAGCGATAGTTTGTCAACGCGAGTACGGCGAGATCACGTCTCGCGGTACTTCGCAATTGCGAGATTTGAGATGCGGCGAGCGAAAATATAAAATTTGCAATTCTGCACAAGAAATCCACCAGCAAGCAGCATAAACCTTCTAGAAATGATGATTTTTATCTGAATAACTCCTTAGTTTGACATTTGCCTGCACTTTTTTAGCGAGGAGTCCATTTTGGGGAGGGGGGCAGGGGGGTTGGAGGAAGGAAGTGCCCCACAGTCTTCAACTTCCTGTTCCTGTTCAGCAGGCTCCTCCCAGTGCTTTGTCCATCTCCTGGTCACTTTTCATTTGGGTCTGGAGCTGGAAGGATTACTTTTTGTGGATGCTGCTGGATATTTGGATTTGAGGCCTTTTTGACTTTCTTTGGATCACTGTTGGATTAGAAATTTTACAAGTAAGTTTGTTTGGGGCATTACAGTTGCTACAACTAAAATTTTGGAATTTTCAATTTTTGGGCTGTTTTGGGGCCTTTTGCCCAGGGGTACTCAGTGGTGGGTGGACTGAGTCTTTCTGTGGGTTGTCTTGAACTTAAACATCATGGAGGCCATGGATGGATTGGGATTGTGCTGATTTTTCAGTGATTTTCGTTTTTTGGGGCTGTACTTGTGGCCTTTTCACCAGGGGTATTTGAGTCTAGCATGGGCCTAGTCTTTCTGTAGGTTGTCTTGAATTTAAACATCATGGAGGGCATGGATGGAATGGGATTGTGCTGATTTTTCAGTGATTTTCGTTTTTTGGGCCTGTACTTGTGGCCTTTTCACCAGGGGTATTTGAGTCTAGCATGGGCCTAGTCTTTCTGTGGGCTGTCTTGAACTTAAACATCATGGAGGGCATGGATGGAATGGGATTGTGCTGATTTTGCAGTATTTTTCGATTTTTGGGGGTGTTCATGGGGAGGGACAGGCCATGTGGCTGGTGGCCATTTTGAGTGCAGCTACAGGCACTGGCCATGTGCTGGCAGGCAAGTGGCCATTTTGAATGCAGGCTTTGTTGTTAGGCCTCCAACCATTTTGCCTACTTTTCAACCTTTATTTATGCCCAGGGGTAGTGAGTCTTGCATGGGCCTAGTCTTTCTGTGGGTTGTCTTGAATTTAAACATCATGGAGGCCATGGATGGAATGGGATTGTGCTGATTTTTCAGTGATTTTCGTTTTTTGGGCCTGTACTTGTGGCCTTTTCACCAGGGGGATTTGAGTCTAGCATGGGCCTAGTCTTTCTGTGGGCTGTCTTGAACTTAAACATCATGGAGGGCATGGATGGAATGGGATTGTGCTGATTTTCCAGTGTTTTTCGATTTTTGGGGGTGTTCATGGGGAGGGACAGGCCATGTGGCTGGTGGCCATTTTGAGTGCAGCTACAGGCACTGGCCATGTGCTGGCAGGCAAGTGGCCATTTTGAAAGCAGGCTTTGTTGTTAGGCCTCCAACCATTTTGCCTACTTTTCAACCTTTATTTATGCCCAGGGGTAGTGAGTCTTGCATGGGCCTAGTCTTTCTGTGGGTTGTCTTGAATTTAAACATCATGGAGGCCATGGATGGAATGGGATTGTGCTGATTTTTCAGTGATTTTCGTTTTTTGGGCCTGTACTTGTGGCCTTTTCACCAGGGGTATTTGAGTCTAGCATGGCCCTAGTCTTTCTGTGGGCTGTCTTGAACTTAAACATCATGTAGGGCATGGATGGAATGGGATTGTACTGATTTTGCAGTGTTTTTCGATTTTTGGGGGTGTTCATGGGGAGGGACAGGCCATGTGGCTGGTGGCCATTTTGAGTGCAGCTACAGGCACTGGCCATGTGCTGGCAGGCAAGTGGCCCTTTTGAATGCAGGCTTTGTTGTTAGGCCTCCAACCATTTTGCCTACTTTTCAACCTTTATTTATGCCCAGGGGTAGTGAGTCTTGCATGGGCCTAGTCTTTCTGTGGGTTGTCTTGAATTTAAACATCATGGAGGCCATGGATGGAATGGGATTGTGCTGATTTTTCAGTGATTTTCGTTTTTTGGGCCTGTACTTGTGGCCTTTTCACCAGGGGTATTTGAGTCTAGCATGGGCCTAGTCTTTCTGTGGGCTGTCTTGAACTTAAACATCATGGAGGGCATGGATGGAATGGGATTGTGCTGATTTTGCAGTGTTTTTCGATTTTTGGGGGTGTTCATGGGGAGGGACAGGCCATGTGGCTGGTGGCCATTTTGAGTGCAGCTACAGGCACTGGCCATGTGCTGGCAGGCAAGTGGCCATTTTGAATGCAGGCTTTGTTGTTAGGCCTCCAACCTTTTTGCCTACTTTTCAACCTTTATTTATGCCCAGGGGTAGTGAGTCTTGCATGGGCCTAGTCTTTCTGTGGGTTGTCTTGAATTTAAACATCATGGAGGCCATGGATGGAATGGGATTGTGCTGATTTTTCAGTGATTTTCGTTTTTTGGGCCTGTACGTGTGGCCTTTTCACCAGGGGTATTTGAGTCTAGCATGGGCCTAGTCTTTCTGTGGGCTGTCTTGAACTTAAACATCATGGAGGGCATGGATGGAATGGGATTGTGCTGATTTTGCAGTGTTTTTCGATTTTTGGGGGTGTTCATGGGGAGGGACAGGCCATGTGGCTGGTGGCCATTTTGAGTGCAGCTACAGGCACTGGCCATGTGCTGGCAGGCAAGTGGCCATTTTGAATGCAGGCTTTGTTGTTAGGCCTCCAACCATTTTGCCTACTTTTCAACCTCTATTTATGCCCAGGGGTAGTGAGTCTTGCATGGGCCTAGTCTTTCTGTGGGTTGTCTTGAACTTAAACATCATGGAGGGCATGGATGGAATGGGATTGTGCTGATTTTGCAGTGTTTTTCGATTTTTGGGGGTGTTCATGGGGAGGGACAGGCCATGTGGCTGGTGGCCATTTTGAGTGCAGCTACAGGCACTGGCCATGTGCTGGCAGGCAAGTGGCCATTTTGAATGCCGGCTTTGTTGTTAGGCCTGCAACCATTTTGCCTACTTTTCAACCTTTATTTATGCCCAAGGGTAGTGAGTCTTGCATGGGCCTAGTCTTTCTGTGGGTTGTCTTGAATTTAAACATCATGGAGGCCATGGATGGAATGGGATTGTGCTGATTTTGCAGTGTTTTTCGATTTTTGGGGGTGTTCATGGGGAGGGACAGGCCATGTGGCTGGTGGCTATTTTGAGTGCAGCTACAGGCACTGGCCATGTGCTGGCAGGCAAGTGGCCATTTTGAATGCAGGCTTTGTTGTTAGGCCTGCAACCATTTTGCCTACTTTTCAACCTTTATTTATGCCCAGGGGTAGTGAGTCTTGCATGGGCCTAGTCTTTCTGTGGGTTGTCTTGAATTTAAACATTATGGAGGGCATGGATGGATTGGGATTGTGCTGATTTTGCAGTGTTTTTCGATTTTTTTTGTGCTGTATAACTGAACTGATGTTCCTCTGTCTTCCATTGTTGTTAGGTGCACAAGACTCAAGAGAACCACCAGTGCCAGGAAGAAGTCCTGCAGCGGTGTGTGTGTGCAGCATAACGTCACGCGACGTCACGTCTGGCCTCAGACAACTCTACAATTCATGCAACTGCGGCCTGCTGTCTGACCTGCTCTGAAGAAGATGGCCCCAAAAAAAGGTCTCCGTAGCTCCTCTAGCAAGAAAGTTGCTAGTAAGGAGCAGAAGAAGCAAGTTACCAAGGAGGCTGGTGTGCCACCCGCCACGTTTTTTGGGAGAAAAAAAAAAGTACGCCTGCAGCAGCAGGATCTGCTGGGGACCAAGCTGGGAGCAGCACCCCTGCTCCATTGGGTTCAGTGCCTCCACCACCACGCCAACTTAAGTCAAAGCCCTTGAGTGCTTCAGAGGCAGTCAGTGTACTTCTCCAATCACCATCGACCAGTGATGTTGGCTCATCGCAAGAAAGTAGCAGCAATGTCCCTGAATCAACACAGGTTGTTGTAACTCATCTGACAAGTGTTGAACAACCACAGCCGCAACAACAACACCATGTGCAAGTAGACGCCCAAGTACATGTGGAAGGAGAGGCATCAAAAGGAGATGCGCAAGCAAAGGTGCATGGAGGTTCACAAGTGCCCACAATAGTTGTTCCTCCCGAAGTAGGGGCACATCAGGAAATCGACAATGAAGCCGAGGTATCATTGGAAGCCACTCCTCCTGATGATCATTCATTGTCTTCCACATCCCTAGCAAGGAAAAGATCAAGGGGGGTGTCTACATCTTCTTCAAGCCCACCGCCTTCTGATGATCTGGATGACGAATGGGTACCACCACGGCAGCCTGAGAGTGAGGCACACCATGATCTGACACCGGTACCTAAGCGTAAAAGGAAGGTCGTCGAAAAACTCAGACCTATGGAGTGTGATGAGGCTCAACAAGAAGTGACAGATACTGCTGGTGATGAAGCCTCTCACGATGACGACGAGCCAGTCATCACAATGGTCACTGCAGCCCCACCGGGCATGCAGCAAAGAGACATTTTGACCCTATCCCGAGAAGCTGCTGAGCGTGATGATGATGTCGACGAGGAGGCAATGGAAATGGAATCATTAGATTTGAAGTTAAGTAGTACACCAAAACCTACCGCTTCCATATTTCTTCCTCGCAAGAAGGTACCCACCTCGACCTCAATTCGTGGTGGTGAAAGTGCAAAACGTACTGAAGTTCGGCAATCCACATCCTCCACTTCATCTGGCATTAGCAGCAGGACCACCACCACCAGTATCGCCGCCTCCTCCGGCCCCCAAAGACATTTCAAGTCTCCAGTTTGGGACTTCTTTAGTGTTTGCCCAAAAATGGAAAACGTAGCCATTTGTAGCCTTTGTAAGGTTCAAGTTGGTCGTGGTAAGCTTGGTTCTAACTATGGTACCGGAGGCCAGAGAGGTCATCTTAAGAGAGCGCACCCTGTCCAATGGTTTCCGCACCTAAAGGCGTTTATGCAAGCCAGAATTGCACGTAATGAAAGCGTTGATTTTTCATCATCTGATGACGAGGAGGAAGACGATTCAAACACTTCACTTACACCCAGTACCACTGTCAGCAGCACACCCCATGTGAGGCACACTAAGAGTGTGGGAGAGAGTGAGACATCAATGCGGAAAAGTTCATCAGCGAGCGTAACTGGGTCGAAGATATCATCATCATCCCGTAAATCCTTGGTCCAGGGCAACATTAAAAAGATGTTGTTTACAGAAACGCAATATGAACGCAACCACCCACTGGCGCGTCTGTATAACACTAAGCTGGCTAAAATGCTAGCTCTGGACCTTCTCCCTTTTTCTTTTGTAGAAGGGGTTGGTTTTCTAGAATTAGTGGCAGCGCTCTGCCCTAAATGGAAGGTTCCTAGCCGGTTCTATTTTGCCCGAGTTGCGGTTCCAGCACTACATGAAGATGTTCTGAAGGTGATTGGGGCAGCTTTGCAGAAGAGTGCTGTTCACACTATACATCTGACAACAGACATGTGGACCAGTGGCGCAGGCGCTGATTACATGTGCATCACTGCACACTGGGTCTCTTTTTCAGGGGCTAAAGCAAAGCTAAACACAGGTGTTGACACGGACATTGTTTTTAAAGTTGCTCGGAAACATGCAACACTAGCCATGTTTGGTTTGGAGAAACGTCACACAGCAGAAAACATTTTGGATGTCTTTAACACAAAGGTCCTTAACTGGCTGTCCCCACTAAAACGCCAGGTTGGTTATGTTTCCACGGACAATGGCGCCAATATAGTTAAGGCCATGAGGCAGGGTGACTATTTCAGAGTGCCGTGTTTGGCGCACTGTATAAACCTGGTTGTCCAAAAATTCTTGGCTAATAAAGCCAGTGCAGCGTACAGTGTATTGGACACCTGCCGAAAAATGTGCAAGCATTTCAGCCATTCTTTTAAGGCCCGGAAGCAGCTGAGGAGCCTGCTATATCAACGTAAAATGCCAGTGAAAGCACTCATCCAGGAGGTGGTAACACGTTGGAACTCAACCTTCTACATGCTTGAGCGTCTGTATGAGCAGTATATGGAACTCGATCAATATTTCCTTACAGAGGGTACAGAGGAGCTGAGGATGGGTGGGCCGCAATGGAACATAGTTCAAGGCCTGACACGCATGCTTCGTCCTTTTGAGTTCTTCACGTGTGCAGTCAGCAAGGAGGACTCTAATTTGGGAAAAGCTATCCCATTGTTGTACATGCTGGAGGACCAACTGAAGGAGGTGTGTTCTGTGTTTGAAAAAGATGACAAAAACCAAGACTCTTTGCTTCTGGCTGAGCAATTATTAGAGCTCCTACAAGGTGATGAACGTCTTAAAAAGATCCACTCAGAACAGCATTACATTTGTGCTACTATTCTGGATCCACGCTACAAAAAGGCGCTGGCAGGCCAAGCATTCTTTCCTTTTGATGATGAACATGTTCCAAAGTACAAACGTTGGCTAACCTTGTCAGCCAAGAGGTTTGAAACAGAACGGCTGAAAATTGAAGAAAATGGCAGTACATCAGCAGGCCATCCCCAATCAAAACAATCCACTTCTGCACCTGTGGCTGTGGCACAAGTGACCTCTCAGCCGTTAAAGACACCGGCCACCGGATCATCTGCACGAGACACAACAGAAACATTGGAGGCTGAAGAGGATTGGCTAGCTCTGCGTGGGTTTGGTTCTCAAAAGGTCAGAGGCACAGCAAGAGCTAAGCAAAGTGGAGGAACCTTGGAAGAGGACCTTGAGTCGATGGTGAAGGACTATCTGAATGACTCAACAGAGGTCTATGTTAATTCTGACCCATTGGCGTATTGGCATGGGAAAAAAGAATTGTGGCCACAGCTCACCAACCTGGCTTTAAACTACTTGTCTTGCCCACTCGCAAGCGTGTCTTCTGAACGGGTTTTCAGTGCTGCTGGTGGCATTGTAACTCCCAAAAGGAGCCGCCTCTCGCCCAAAAATGTGGAGAGGTTAACAATGATCAAGATGAATCAGCACCTCATACCACCAGATTTCAGAGTACGAGAAAGCGTGCCGGATGAAGAGGAGGTGGCCAGCAACATAGATGAGGGAATTTCTACTCTGTCAGGTGACACTGAGCTCACCCTGCCTGAATTCGCAGAGTATGATGACGAAGCCTTATTCTTATTCCTGGACCGTGATACCGAGCCCTGAAAATGAGACAACGAATCAATAACTTTCTTTTTCGTCCCTATTCACTTTTATTCCTGTCTGTCTGTCTTTCTTTGTTGTGCACAGTTAATATATTTCAAACTTTAATCAGATAATCACAAAATCAAGCCCATCAGCAGAACTGTCTTCACTGGTTTGCTAATTGATTTGAAGTTGCCGCAGTCTGCATTCCTCAGGTTCACAATTTCAGAAGAACATGCTCCTCTATCCTCCTCCTCCGGACTCCTATTTCCATCAAACCAGAGGGCTGGTTTACGCCCAATGAAGAAAGACTCAGCACTTGTGGGGGTGTTGTTGTACCTCTTTGCAGGTGAGTTGACGGCTCTGGGGCCATTGCTGGGAAGCTCTAATACCGGATAAAAGTGTTTTGGACCAAATCCCAGGCGGAAAATTTTTTGTGTTTTTGATGACTTGCTTGCCTTTGAGGTGCTCTTAGGGGGGGTTCCGTCTGTTTGTGGGTGAGTTTTGTGGTCTGGGAGCACTGCTGGGACACTCTAATCTTGATTGCATTTGCTTTTCAGGAAATCCGTCGTGGCAACCCCGACTTATGGCCTAGCTACGCAGTGCGTTTGGACCGAAGGCCGAGAAATATTGCAAGTATGAGATTTTGCTTTTGGCCTGTTTGGGGGTGTTATGCTTCTTGGCGGGTGGGTTGGCGGGTCTTGGGGCATTCCTGGGAAGGTCTAATACCGGGTAGAAGTGGTTGGGACAAAATCCAGGCCGATTTTTTTTTGGCTATTTCTGAAATTGTGCTCAATGTAGCGTTTTCGGGGGCCTGTTTGGGGGGCTTCCTGGTGTTTGTGGGTGAGTTTTGTGGTCTGGGAGCACTGCTGGGACACTCTAATCTTGATTGCATTTGCTTTTCAGCAAATCCGTGGTGGCAACCCCGACTTATGGCCTAGCTACGCAGCGCGTTTGGACCGAAGGCCGAGAAATATTGCAAGTATGAGATTTTGCTTTTGGCCTGTTTGGGGGTGTTATGCTTCTTGGCGGGTGGGTTGGCGGGTCTTGGGGCATTCCTGGGAAGGTCTAATACCGGGTAGAAGTGGTTGGGACAAAATCCAGGCCGATTTTTTTTTTGGCTATTTCTGACATTTTGCTCAATGTAGCGTTTTCGGGGGCCTGTTTGGGGGGCTTCCTGGTGTTTGTGGGTGGGTTTCGGGGTCTGGGCGCACTGCTGGCTATATATACTTTACTTTGCAAGAGGTTTGAAGCAAATCCATGGTGGCAGAGGGGAGTTAGGGCCTAGCTGCAGAGCGCGCGCGGAGTGATTTGGGAAATTTGTGAAAAATTGACTAAGTCCCCATTTTTGTACTTTTGCTCTTTGGCTGTTTGGGGGTCTTCTACTCGTTTTCTCCTGGGTTGACGGCTCTGGGGCCATTGCTGGGAAGCTCTAATACCGGATAAAAGTGTTTTGGACCAAATCCCAGGCGGAATTTTTTTTGTGTTTTTGATGACTTGCTTGCCTTTGAGGTGCTCTTAGGGGGGGTTCCGTCTGTTTGTGGGTGAGTTTCGTGGTCTGGGAGCACTGCTGGGACACTCTAATCTTGATTGCATTTGCTTTTCAGGAAATCCGTCGTGGCAACCCCGACTTATGGCCTAGCTACGCAGTGCGTTTGGACCGAAGGCCGAGAAATATTGCAAGTATGAGATTTTGCTTTTGGCCTGTTTGGGGGTGTTATGCTTCTTGGCGGGTGGGTTGGCGGGTCTTGGGGCATTCCTGGGAAGGTCTAATACCGGGTAGAAGTGGTTGGGACAAAATCCAGGCCGATTTTTTTTTTGGCTATTTCTGACATTTTGCTCTATGTAGCGTTTTCGGGGGCCTGTTTGGGGGGCTTCCTGGTGTTTGTGGGTGAGTTTCGTGGTCTGGGAGCACTGCTGGCTATATATACTTTACTTTGCAAGAGGTTTGAAGCAAATCCATGGTGGCAGAGGGGAGTTAGGGCCTAGCTGCAGAGCGCGCGCGGAGTGATTTGGGAAATTTGTGAAAAATTGACTAAGTCCCCATTTTTGTACTTTTGCTCTTTGGCTGTTTGGGGGTCTTCTACTCGTTTTCTCCTGGGTTGACGGCTCTGGGGCCATTGCTGGGAAGCTCTAATACCGGATAAAAGTGTTTTGGACCAAATCCCAGGCGGAAATTTTTTTGTGTTTTTGATGACTTGCTTGCCTTTGAGGTGCTCTTAGGGGGGGTTCCGTCTGTTTGTGGGTGAGTTTCGTGGTCTGGGAGCACTGCTGGGACACTCTAATCTTGATTGCATTTGCTTTTCAGGAAATCCGTCGTGGCAACCCCGACTTATGGCCTAGCTACGCAGTGCGTTTGGACCAAAGGCCGAGAAATATTGCAAGTATGAGATTTTGCTTTTGGCCTGTTTGGGGGTGTTATGCTTCTTGGCGGGTGGGTTGGCGTGTCTTGGGGCATTCCTGGGAAGGTCTAATACCGGGTAGAAGTGGTTGGGACAAAATCCAGGCCGATTTTTTTTTGGCTATTTCTTAAATTTTGCTCAATGTAGCGTTTTCAGGGGCCTGTTTGGGGGGCTTTCTGGTGTTTGTGGGTGAGTTTCATGGTCTGGGAGCACTGCTGGGACACTCTAATCTTGATTGCATTTGCTTTTCAGGAAATCCGTGGTGGCAACCCCGACTTATGGCCTAGCTACGCAGCGCGTTTGGACCGAAGGCCGAGAAATATTGCAAGTATGAGATTATGCTTTTGGCCTGTTTGGGGGTGTTATGCTTCTTGGCGGGTGGGTTGGCGTGTCTTGGGGCATTCCTGGGAAGGTCTAATACCGGGTAGAAGTGGTTGGGACAAAATCCTCGCGGAAAAGCCTTTTGGCACTTTTTGTAACTTAGGGTTCGTTAGGGTTAGCCCTAGCAGCAGGATTGCATGTGTTTCGGGGTGTTCTAGATTTTTGCAACTGAGTTCTGGGGTCTTAGAGCACTCGTGAGAATGTGTAATTTTGGTTGCAAGTCATTTGAAGAAAATCCATGGTGGGAAAGCGGGGATTTGGCATAGTTAAAGAAAGCCTTTGCCACTATTCTTAACTTAGGGTTCGTTAGGGTTAGCAGTATTTCTATTGCATGTGTTTGAGTGGGGGGGATTTCGAGTCTTGGAGCGATGCTGGCTATGGCTACTTTTGCTTGGTTGCTTGCAAGTGGTTTGAATGCAATCCACGGTGGGTAAGGGGTAATTAGGAAGGGGGTACTTCGGCCTACTTTTAATTTCAAAGTAAGTTTTGTCACCAGTTTTCTGCTAGGCCTCGTTTTTTGAGATTTGATTGGGGGTCTTCTACATTTTTGCGACTGGCTTTAGTAAGGGTCTGGGTGGGAGCACTGCTAGGAAGATCTAATTTTGTTCTAAAACACAGTTTACAGTACACCTAGCTTGAGGGGCAAGATCCGCTACATTAATTTGCCCATACTTATTTATCCTTCAAAAGGTGACTCAGAGTACGCACTTTCAAAAATATTGTACTGTCTACTAGGAAAATCAAATTGTGACTTTTTGCACTCCACAGCCTACATACCTTATGTTTATTTATCAGTGGTGTTGTAATATTATATCACTTCCTGTTTTTCGTTGAATAATTACAGGCCGGGTTTCAGTCTCTGCAATGGGGAAAAAAGGATGGAGTCAGGCTTCACAGTAGCGAGCCACAATTCAGCATCAGGCAGGCAGTGGACAGGGTGTCTTCTGGTGACCAACATCGATGGACGAAGCGTCAGCTGCAATGGAGGAGTGCCGCTAATAGGAGGAATTTTTTTCTGCAGGCAACTTACTTACCACTTCCAACAGGACCACTACAACCACATAGATACAGTATCCCTTGCCTTTTTCTCTGACTGTGACTGCATTTCTTGGATCTCTCTCTGCTTCGAAATTGATCCCTTAACACATCACTTAGTCCACTCCACTATCACATCTGCACCACACATAGTCATTTGTAAGTGCTCCTACGTAATTCGCAAGTCGCAGCACGCCCCAGGCCGTAGAGGACTGGGATGGCCCCAATGATGAAGCATGTCACCAAGGGGCAACCCTGGTGAGTGAGGGGACACCTAGAAAAAAAGCAATTTCTCCTTTTCTATCTACTATACCTTCCAGACCAACCCCACTGAGTGTTGTTGTGAATGGATTTATAGTGACCAGCAAGGCTCTCGGGTATCTGGCTAAGTACAGAGACCTTATGTTGAATATCGTTATCAATAGTTCCACACAGGCCCTGTACTGTCGCATTCTTTCTTCCACAGTTGTCGAATGTACTACTTACTTTTCACTGACATGCATGCAGTAGTGCATGCACTTTCAAAAATTGATGGATAGGTTTGTACCCAAAGAATTGTTTATGTTCCATTGTTTGTCTATGCTGTGCTTTTTTTACAGGGTGTCTTCTGGTGACCAACATCGATGGACGAAGCGTCGGCTGCAATGGAGGAGTGCCGCTAATAGAAGGATTTTTTTTCTGCAGGCAACTTACTTACCACTTCCAACAGGACCACTAAAACCACATAGATACAGTATCCCTTGCCTTTTTCTCTGACTGTGACTGCATTTCTTGGATCTCTCTCTGCTTCGAAATTGATCCCTTAACACATCACTTAGTCCACTCCACTATCACATCTGCACCACACATAGTCATTTGTAAGTGCTCCTACGTAATTCGCAAGTCGCAGCACGCCCCAGGCCGTAGAGGACTGGGATGGCCCCAATGATGAAGCATGTCACCAAGGGGCAACCCTGGTGAGTGAGGGGACACCTAGAAAAAAAGCAATTTCTCCTTTTCTATCTACTATACCTTCCAGACCAACCCCACTGAGTGTTGTTGTGAATGGATTTATAGTGACCAGCAAGGCTCTCGGGTATCTGGCTAAGTACAGAGACCTTATGTTGAATATCGTTATCAATAATTCCACACAGGCCCTGTACTGTCGCATTCTTTCTTCCACAGTTGTCGAATGTACTACTTACTTTTCACTGACATGCATGCAGTAGTGCATGCACTTTCAAAGATTGATGGATAGGTTTGTACCCAAAGAATTGTTTATGTTCCATTGTTTGTCTATGCTGTGCTTTTTTTTAACAGGGTGTCTTCTGGTGACCAACATCGATGGACGAAGCGTCGGCTGCAATGGAGGAGTGCCGCTAATAGGAGGATTTTTTTTCTGCAGGCAACTTACTTACTACTTCCAACAGGACCATTAAAACCACATAGATACAGTATCCCTTGCCTTTTTCTCTGACTGTGACTGCATTTCTTGGATCTCTCTCTGCTTCGAAATTGATCCCTTAACACATCACTTAGTCCACTCCACTATCACATCTGCACCACACATAGTCATTTGTAAGTGCTCCTACGTAATTCGCAAGTCGCAGCACGCCCCAGGCCGTAGAGGACTGGGATGGCCCCAATGATGAAGCATGTCACCAAGGGGCAACCCTGGTGAGTGAGGGGACACCTAGAAAAAAAGCAATTTCTAATTTTCTATCTACTATACCTTCCAGACCAACCCCATTGAGTGTTGTTGTGAATGGATTTATAGTGACCAGTAAGGCTCTCGGGTATCTGGCTACAGAGACCTTATGTTGAATATCGTTATCAATAATTCCACACAGGCCCTGTACTGTCGCATTCTTTCTTCCACAGTTGTCGAATGTACTACTTACTTTTCACTGACATGTATGCAGTAGTGCATGCACTTTCAAAGATTGATGGATAGGTTTGTACCCAAAGATTTGTTTATGTTCACAATTGTTTGTCTATGCTGTGCTATTTTTTCTTGTCTCCCAAAACCTTTCCCAAAAACCCCCGTACCCATCCATTTTTCAAACCCTAACCCTCTTCCCCCGGGCTGTGTGGTTTTGATTGATGTGTGACTAATTGACAGCAATAAATCCACACACTTGCTGGGGAGGATAAGGTGATAGCAACAGGCTGGTGAAGAAATCCGAGGATATATTCTTACTCTGCTTGACAAAGAACCATTGCTAATGTGAAAGAACTTCAACCGAATTAGTAGTTATACTTTACCATTTGTTAGGCTACAATGTGGCACTGTTCTACTGTACTTCTGTCACCTGCTATATTCTCAGTTGTACCGTTGAATTGCTCAGGAGGACAAACCAGATTTCATTTTCTTTTTTTTCATAGGCATGCAACTGCCACTGTGTCACACCACTAGTACCACCGCTATGAGGAAATTTTATCCGACCAAGATTGCCAACCATATTCGCTGTTTCCCGTGGAGCCAGCCCTGGGTCTAGCCCTACTTTCAAACACAAATTACAGGTAAGATGAGCGTTTGGTGGTTTGGGGGTATAATGGAGTATTAGTACGAGAGACGAGAGACTGAAGGTAGTACTACTAAAGTCCTAGGACTCTTGGATTCACTTCACTTAGCCTGTGAGAGGCACTTAGTGTTGAAAACATTTGGGCATTTACACTTAAAGGAAGAAAATGGAACTAAACTTTCAGGAAAACAAAGTCAACGTTAAACCCCCACCCAGCAGGCAAGCAGTAAGAAACGGGTATGCTCAGATAAAGTTTGAAAAAGTATATTTATATCCCTAACAAAATAATCTCCCGCAAGACCCTCCCTAACCCCAACGATTGTCCTTGAAAAGTCCCCAAAAACCCAACTCCCAATTCCCACCCCCAAAAGTCTCTAAAAAAGGGGCAAGGGACACTATGGGTGGATGCTGTCAACTTTTTGGGCCAGGGCATCATGCTCCTGGCGGACCAAGGCGTGCTCTACGCGGAGCCCCTCCAACTGGTTGGAAAAGTGGTGGAGCTCCTGCTGGAGGCGGGACACCATCAGGGTACTGCGGCGCAGGCGTGCCTTCAATGCCTTGTAGGTGCAACGGCTGTGAGAGGAAGCTGTAGCTGTTGTCCTTGCTACTCGGTGGTGGCGTTTGGCTTTGGCAGCCCGGCTCAGTCTGGGTGGACCACTGTGCTGGGTGGCACTGGCAGCCCGTGGGGGAACGGAGGCCGATGCAGACGACGTAGTTGTTGTGGTCGACTGCACACTTTCTTCATCCTCCAGGGCCACCAGCCGCCGATATTCGGCCACAGTGGCATCTATCCTCCGTTGCCGGGCCGCTCTAGCCAGCTCCTTCCTCCTTGTTCGTTTGGAAGGAGAACCTATATGAAGAAAGAAAGACATAGTCTGTAACCAATGCTCCTTAAGATTAACTCAATCATTCAGCAGAAATTTGTGTTGCACTACAACTAGCAACTTGCAAACGCATTACATAACTATTGAGGCCAGTATCTATCTAACCTCACACTTCTTCATCCTTGCTCTAACATTAGTGGGAGTTTAACGAACAAATTCTACGAGCACTATGGACTTCCATTGGAGTCGACTATGAAAGTACACCAGTCTTATTCTTCTTCTTGTCTCTTGTTATGGAAAATTGGTACGTTATCTTCTGCAAGCCGGCATAATGCCAGCGCAGTAAACTTGCACCCGAGAAAAAGAGACGCACGCCATGAGGAGTGACCTAGACGTGCGTTGCGTTACTGTACCCGTCCAGTACATGCAGGTGGTGAAGCTCTTACTTTTCTATTACGGGTGGCACTGAGAATACTCTGTTACAACTCAAGGGCTACTGCTTAATTAATTTAACTTTCACCCTACAGTGGAAATGAGTACTAGAAATGGAAAATTGAAGAAGATAAATAATCTGATTATCTATCACTTCACATGGGATGTTTTTGCTTATATATGGGATGACTTTAGGTGCTTTGCTTTTTATTGAGTGACCAGTAATACATCCACACATGAATGACTGAGTACTACTAAACTTATTAAGAGAGGTAGGGAGTGGCCACCGTAATAACCGGATCTATGCAGTGCTTGCAATACAAACTACTGCTACTATTGATGGTAGTATTTGGACAAAATTAAAAGTTCTTTTCCTTGCCTTTCCTACACTGGAACGGACGTGCGGGTGCAGTGTTACATGCTCTTCAAAGTTACACTTAGTTCATCCACTGACCGTCTACTCTCTCTAGATCATGGGTACTCACAAACTTTCTCTCAGGGGCTACATTTACAGTGTAGTTTGGGGCCGAGGGCCGCACTGGTGGGGGCGGAGTCAGAGGGGGCGGGGCTAAAGCAAAACGATAACTTGTGACCATGAGGTTGCACACAGGTCCCTGCAGCAGATGCCCTCACCCACTGAGCCACCAGACCCAGCATTTACATACATCTCTCTCCCTCCTGCTCTCCCTCCTGCCCTCCCTCTCCATCTCTCTCTCCCTCCTGCCCTCCCTCTACCTCCCCCTCTGTCATCTCACTGTGTGTGTGTCTATCTGTGTCAGCCTTCAGCCCGGGTTGAGACCGCTTCCTCAACGCGCACACACAGACAACAACACCAAAGTACTTAACAGGTCTTTAAAAGACCATTAACATATTATTGAGGCTTTGTTTGTTGTAGCGCCCCTGCTTCTCCACCCTGACAATCACTGCTTGCCCGGCCCCACAGAGCAGAGGCTTTGTTCTATTTCACCTCTTTGTGGCCTTGCATCTCCACTCTGCTCTGTGGGGGCCGGGGGAGCAGTGATTGTCAGAGTGGAGATGCAGGGGCGCTAACAGGTGAAACACAAAAAAGCCTCTGCTCTGTGGGGGCCGGGGGAGCAGTGATTGTCTGCAAGGTCTGCGCACCGCCAAGGAAGGCTTGCCGGGCCACCACCGGCCCGCGGGCCGTACTATGAGTACCCCTGCTCTAGATACACATTTGCTATCTAAGAGTCAGATAGTAGCATGATCCAGGTATATGGACACGTACAGTTTCTGTGTCACCCACCCAGGCTGTTGTCCTTCCACCCATCATTGCTTCATCATTCACCCAGCCATGCATCTCATATTCTTGCCTTCCCAGCTAGTCTTCAATCTCAATAAGTAAGGAATATATAAGAGCTTACCTCTGGCCGCCACCACCACCGTCTCAACTCTCACAGCCGCCGCCTCCTCCCCTGAAGAATCGCCCTCCGCCTCCGTGTCGAGCACCACCACCTCCACACTGGCCCCGCCACCAGATGTTCCACCTACAAAGTACATTTAAGAATGTTAGAATAAAGCACTCACTAGTGTTTGGTCTAGGAATGAAGACATGTGAAAACAATGTAATTTGTGACTGTCTACATTAAAGTTAAAAAAATGTCCCTTTTTCCAGGGAAGGTTGTCTTGCTGCACTTTTTGGCACAACTGATGAAGGCTGTTTTTTTAACACGCACCATTTTTCTCCACACAGACAGAAGATGGACTTCTAACAACAAGATCAAGTTGAAACCAGGTGAGAGCTCGGCTCGACCACAAGAAATGTCTTCAATTAATCGTCAGCACTAACCACTTTTCCATTATCAGTTAAACGTTTAGTTTTATTATGACTTCATTTTAATAAATGTGTTTACTTTTAATAAAGCTTTTAAAGACTAGAGTGACTGAGCGAAAGGTTTTGCAATTTTTGCAAGCATGAGTCCAGATAGAACACTTCAAAAGACATTATGGACAATCCCAGAGGACTGCACTAAGTTGATAGAGCTATTGCTGACTAGAATCATGGGAGTTTCGCCAACCGTGCAATCTTAGTTAGCTACACAGACAGACTAATAAGAATAATCTAGTAATACCACAGGGAGTCATAGTAGAGGCAGGATAAGAATTTAGATACAGTCTACAAGAAGAGCAAAGACAATTTTGAAAAAAGTCAAATGAGGAACGCTAGGAAAAATAGGTACTAGTCTAAAATGAAAACTTACTGGGGCCAGCAGAGGAGCCCTCGCCTGCCCGATCCTGGCCCTGTTGAACAGCATCCGCCGCCTGCTGCTCCTGTGTCCTCCTCTCGCCCCTGGGGGGAGCTGACGTACAACATGAAAGAAAGAACAGAAAACATGGATGATTGTTGCTTGTCAATGTCAACCAAATCAAACATTTCAAAAGAACAATAACAAAATATTTCCGCGAAATTATATTGATTAGGGTTAGTTTTCATTTATTTGCGGACCTGTGACTTCGAAAGTCACGTAACTCACTAAACAAAGTACTGAAACGTTCACCTAGGACTGGCAGGCAGCAGTCCGCAGGCAAGACGCAAAGTGACAGACAAACTCCATTGTGATTTCAGTCAGATCAGTGACAACACTAACAGTTGCCTGCTACATTACCAGTCATTTAAATAGTCAAACTATCAATCCACCGCCACTATTTTTCTTATTGTCAGGGGTACAAAGGAAGGGGCAGATTTAAGCCCCTTGCGGCTCTTTTGCGCCGTTCTTGCGTGACTTTTGTGATGCAGCAGCTAAACAAAAAAGGGCGCCATGGTGCGGCGTATAATATTATAACAACCTGACGCATTTGGGAGATGCATCCCGTTATAAAGCCCTGTGCCATCAGGGGGCGTTCCGGCGCAAGGGAGGGCATTCCTGCGCTGGAACACATCCTAATAGTGGCTGAGGGAAATCTACAAAATTTCAATCAGTCACCTTTAGGACAATGATGCGTCACACAAACCCTGCACCTGCTTGAAGCAGACGTACGGCTTGACCCAGCATTGGGGAGATAGGGTACCCCGGAGCATTGCTGGAGCTGCGCCATCGTTGCGACGCAACTCCAGCAGTAAAGCTTCGGTGACGTTTTGGGCCCATGGTGCGCCGCATTGCAAATACGGCGCACCATGTTTGGTGGTGGTAGCGGGCCGCACAATTAATGGCGCATCCCTGCTACTTTGCAGGGATGCGACGGTAATTGCAATTCTGCCCCTTAGGGGCATACTTACTTACGCGTTCTGGCGCATCTCCAGAGATGCGCCAGATCAAATGCGTCACGCAAAACTACCCTTGCGACACGGCAGATGCGCCTCATTTACAATGCGGCGCACCCTGGCGCAAGGGTAGGCACTTGCGTGACGCATCTCGTCACGTAAGAGCGGCGCATCGCTGGAGTCACGTCGCCAACGCAATGCAACTCCAGTAATGCTCAGGGCCACCCAATACTTAACATGCTGTGTCAGTCCTTTCGCCTGCTTCGAGCAGACATAAGGAATTGAATTGACGTAGCAGCGTCGCAGAAGTGCCTGCGTTAAATCTTGTAGATTTCACGCAGGCAATTTTGCGAGGCGCACAGCCGCCGGACCGCCCACCCTGCGTACTAGGAACACACCCATTGTGGTGCAGGCCCATGGCTTTATAACGTGACGCATCTCCCTAGATGCGTCATGTCGTAAATGACTCGCAGGGATGCGGCACGTTTACGCCGCTGTTGCGTCACGCAAGGCAACGTAAACGTGGCGCAAGGGGCTTGTAAATGTAATCTGCCCCCTAGTGTCTAGCATTACGCAGTTCTGTAAAGTACACTCATACATAATAGTTACTCAGGCCAATGAGACCACGAAATAGAAAACAAATAAGCATAGTAGCAACGCCACTGAGAAGGAGAGCAGTGCACCTGAAATGCACAGAAGATTTTGAAATATAATTTAACTACAATGTAATCATCTTCAGCGGCATTATTGGCTTGCTCCATGTAAAAAACAAATATTTGCAATACAACAACACAGAGCAGGAGAAAACATCATAGTAGTGAGTGATTAAATGGCTACTACTACTCACCAAGCCCGGGAATCTCCAAGCCGAGCTGGTCCAGCAGGTCGCGCTCGCGGTCCAGGAGGTCCGTCCAGCGATGGGTGACCTGGCTGTAGGTGCGCTGGACCCCGTAGAGGTGGGATATGGCCCAGCACACCTTCTCCCACCGCTTCCGGCGCTCCCGCATGTTGTAGCCGCCGGCCGCGATCCTGCCGCCTCCCGCGATGGTCCTGGGCAGGCGGCGCTGGACGAAGTAGACCAGCGCGCCCACTTCCTCCGGGCTGAATATCTCCCGTCGCGTCACCTGCTCCCCCCTCAATCTCCCGCATGCTGTCCTGGCACTGGGTCCAGCACTACTCCCCGCCGCCGCTGCGGCCCTCAAGTGCCTGGGCAGCTTCACGGCGCCTGGCTTGACCATGGTCTGGGCAGGTAAGGTAGGAAGAAGTAGAAAATTAAGAAAGAATAGGATAGGGAAGAAGAAAAGAAAAGAGTTTAAAAAAGTAGTTTAAAAGTAAAGAAAAATAGCAGAAAAGACAACAATATACAGCTATGAAAAGAGAGGGATAGATAAGAAGCAAAATCGTAAAAAAAAAACTGAAAACAAGCAAAGGATGGCAAAGATACCAAGAGGATTAAACACCATGCCCAGACACAGGAAATGAATGAAAAACAAGATGGCCGGCGCCCGTTCACGAGCGCGAAAGTAAGTTCGCGCGAGATTTTCCTCGCGATCTCGTGCGAACCTCTAGATTTCCCGCGCGATCTCGTGCGAACCTCTACTCGCAATGCGCTTACTGCGCGAGATTATACATAGCGGGCGGAAACGGAAATACGTCATGCAAACAAAATGGCCGCGCCCGTACTCGACCTTGGGGTAAATTTGCGTGTTGCGCTGCAAGCGGCTCGCGAATACTGCAAAAAAACTCGCGAAACAACAAGCCGCAAAAAAATAAAATGCTCATTCGCACGAATTGGCGGCTTCCGCGGTCGGTTTCGCACGACGCCGCGCCCCGCGAATAGCGCGAAAAAAACGAAAAACGATTTCAGCAAAAGCAAAAGCAATGAGCAGGTGCAAAAGGTCAACCTCATGATTTGTAACGATTCTCTGTAGTGCTTCCTGAGGGGGCCCTCCAGAATTCGGTTGCCTGCTTGCAACTATTGTGTGACCCTGCTCTGACCTTAACTGTATGCCACAAAGGTCCTGATTTACAGCTAAAGGAGCAGACAAGCAGGTGCCAGGCTGGAACTTGAAATTCTTTCAGTGACACATTAATTAGCCCCTAATTCATTATTGTCAGTTGGGGCAGGGCAGGTGTTGTTAATAAACTAACCCCAAATTAATTCATGTCAGTTCAAGCAGTGCAGGTGGGCTTGCTTTTCCCCCCCATCTTCTACAGTGATGATGAACCAGAGGGTGGCATTGATGTAACAGAGGGTGGCATGGGTCAAAGAGAGGGTGCCAGTGGTGAAACAGAGGGTGCTGGGAGGCTGTGATGATGAACCAGACGTAGAAACAACATAGTCGCGACCGTTGCGAGCCGACAAGTAAGTTCGCAATTGCGAACTAGTACCAAATCCTCGCGAACTGGTAGAAACACTTGCGAACACAGAAAAAAAAAAAATCCGCAAATTCGCGAGAATTCGTGGATTTTGCGGATTGCCAATTCGGAAATCCGCAAAATTCGCGAACGCGAGATTCGCAAAATTCGCCCATGCTTAATATTTATAATATTTGCATAGGGTTTGTCGTTATTTTGGGTGGGGTGGGGTGGGCGGGGGAGTCGAGCTGTCTTGCAGCCATCATGGTGTGGAGCTAAGTTCATCTTACTAGTTTAGTATTTCTCATGAGGGGTTGTTCTTAATGTTTCTATTTTAGCGAGGTCAAAAACAGATCCCATTAGTGGCCTACTGATTTTGCTCGATTCCTTTTGTTTTTTTAAACGATTTTTCACTATCTGCAAAGACTAAACAGAGTATTGCGACTCTGTGCTTGTTTGTAAATACAGAATGAACCAAAGAGAACCAATTCTAAAACAGTAAATGCTTGGATAGCAATCAATCAAATAGAGAGAGAAGCAGGTACGACGGATTACAACGGGGGCAAAGGCCTGCGTTAACTACCCTTCACTATCTGCAAAGAGAGAGTACTGCTAAGAGAAAAGAGGAGGGGGAGGGGGGGGCAGCGTTCAAAGCACATCAGCGTGCATAAACACGAAAATGTTTTTACCTATCATGTACTTGACATTTGACAGCATTTGATATTTGGTATTAAAAAACCATTGAAATTCACTGAAAAAACCATAGGTTATAGACCATATATAGTTAGGGATTAGCATTTACAAAACCTTATTTTACTCGCATAAAACCATTGAAATTCGCATATATAGTTAGTTGCGCTAACTATATATCACGCACCCGCAATCCACTGCTGATGATGTCACATATTACATCATTCATGACATGGTCAGTGACATCACTGATGACATCATCCAGTGGCTGTCTGTTTCTGTAAAGTTAAAATATGTCTTACATATTGAAGAATGAGTGGATGTATAAGTGTCTGGATGAAGGATTTAGTAGGTGCATGACTGACTGTATGAGAGAGTGATTAAATGTGTCTCACTGAGTGCATGGGTTAGTGACTAAACTATCTTAATTTGTGCATCATTATATCTGTTGTTCTATGAACTGCTGCATGTGTTGATCAGTAGCTACATGAGTAACGGTATGGGTTATTGATTGGTTGTCCAAGTATTTGTATGGGAGAGTGAGTGTGTGTGTGGGGGTGGCTGGGAGGTGTGTGACTCTGTGCATACATGTGTGAACAGTTGATTCACTAGATCTATGGGTTCAAAACTGCATGTGGAAACAGCTGTATGGGTGGTTGACTGTGTACGAGTGTATTGGTGAGTGAATGGATATCTCAGTGCTACATGTCAAAGTAAGTACATATGTAAAACACAGTACATGTGAGAGTTCACATATATAAATTACTGTGCATAAGAGCCAGTGAATGTGTGAGTGGCAGTATGGATCATTGTGAACTTGTATCAGGGATTGTATAAAAGAGTAAATATGTGTTAGTATATGTTCGAATAAGTAAGGTGTGTATAACCTTATAGTTGAGGAAATGGAGGTGTGATTGATTCTTTGCATGACTGACTAGGTGTGTGAGTAACTCCATGGATGAGTGACAGTCTGTGAGTGTCTGTTTACACTGAGTGTATCTAAGGTTATATCAGAGTCTGAATAGGTTCATCGTATAATCACATGAATGATGTCATCAGTGATGTGATCAGTAATGTCAAATGAGATGTCATCAGTGATGTCATCAGTGATGTCATTTGAGATGTCATCATTGATGTCATCAGTGATGTCACTGACCATGTCATGAATGATGTAATATGTGACATCATCAGCAGTGGATTGCGGGTGCTCGATATATAGTTAGCGCAACTAACTATATATGCGAATTTCAATGGTTTTATGCGAGTAAAATAAGGTTTTGTAAATGCTAATCCCTAACTGGAAGAAGGCCACCGTAAAACCCTTGTTGAAAAAGCAGAACAAATCGCCAACGGACCTGACCAACATGCGCCCCATCTCCTTACTTCCTGTCCTCAGCAAAATCACGGAGCATTTAGTACATGAGGAGCTTAAAACATTTGCAGAGGCCCACAACATCCTGCACCCGCAACAATCGGGTTTTCGCTCCGGTCACTCCACCGAAACAGCTTTGATCGAACTTGCTGACTCCATCAAATTCCTGCAGGATGAGGTTAAGCAAGCTGTCCTCATCCTGCTTGACCTCACAGCAGCGTTCGACACTATCTCGCATGCCATCTTAATCAACAGAATGCGAGAGATTGGCGTGACAGACACAGCCTTGGCCTGGATTTCATCTTTCCTATCTAATAGGTCCCAGACTGTGTCCCTCGGTCCCTATCTATCCTGCGAAAAACTCATCACATCTGGAGTGCCCCAGGGGTCTATATTAAGTCCTCTATTTTTTAACATCTACATGGCACCCCTCCTAGCTGTGATAGAATCACACGGGATTCTTGTCACGTCTTATGCTGACGACACTCAATTGGTCGTCACCATTGACAAACAGTGGACTGACGCAGACCTCCGGTTCAAAAACTGTCTCTCTGATGTTTTCAAATGGCTAAATACTAACCACCTAAGATGCAACAGTGCCAAGACAGAAATCATCCCACTGGGCAAAAATCTGTATTTTTGTCCGAAAGACTGGTGGCCCTTAGGATCAGAAGCCCCTCCCAGTGCAGTACCATCAGCCCGGAACCTAGGCGTGCAATTCGATTCATCTCTCTCTTTCGATGACCACGTTAGGATTACTGCCGGTCGCTGTTTTGGACAAATAAAATCTCTGAAGAAATTCTTCGATTTCCTTCCAATTGCAGCCAGAAAGTCAGTCGCGGTAGCCCTCATTCTTTCCCGACTTGACTACTGCAATGGTCTTATGGCCGGAGTGAAAAAATCTACCCTCAGAAAACTGCAGAGCATACAACATGCTGCAGCCAGACTGGTTTTACAACTCCCTAGAAGGTCATCAGCGTCTGCAGCACTAAATTCTGAACCGAAGTCATCTGCGGCGTCCCTCAAGGATCCTCACTGAGCCCCACCCTCTTCAACGTCTACATGAGCCCCCTCGCGGCCATCGCACGCCAACACAACCTCAACATAATCTCCTACGCCAACGACACCCAGCTGATCCTCTCCCTGACCAACGACCCCGCCGCCGCCAGAGCTAACCTGCACGAAGGGATGAAAGAGGTAGCCGAGTGGATGACGACCAGCCGCCTGAAACTGAACTCGGACAAGACGGAGGTCCTCATCCTGGGCTCTTCACCCTCCGCCTGGGACGACTCCTGGTGGCCTCCCGCCCTGGGCACCGCACCCAAACCGACAGACCATGCACGCAACCTGGGCTTCATCCTGGACTCCTCCCTCTCCATGACCAGGCAAGTCAACAACGTCTCCTAGGCGTGCTTCAACATCCTACGCATGCTACGGAAGATCTTCTGGTGGATCCCCACCGAGACCAGGAAGACCGTCACCCAGGCCCTCGTCACTAGCCGACTGGACTACGGCAACGCCCTCTACGCCGGTACCACCGCCAAGCTCCAGAAGAGACTCCAGCGGATCCAGAACGCCTCAGCCAGACTCATCCTCGACATCCCACGAACCAGCCACATCTCCGGACATCTGAGAGACCTTCACTGGCTCCCCGTCAACAAAAGAATCACCTTCCGCCTCCTCACCCACGCACACAAAGCCCTGCACGACCAAGGCCCGAGCTACCTCAACAGCCAAATCAACTTCTACGCTCCCAAACGCCACCTCCGATCAGCCAACCACGCCCTCGCCGCCGTCCCCCGCATCCGAAGAGCGACTACAGGAGGAAGGTCCTTCTCCTACCTGGCCGCCAAGACCTGGAACTCCCTCCCGACCGACCTGCGCCTGACCCAAGACCACCTCTCCTTCAGGAAGAAGCTGAAGACCTGGCTGTTCGAGCAGTAGCGGCCCCCCCCCCACCCCCAGCACCTTGAGACCCTACGGGTATGTAGTGCGCTCTATAAATGTCATTGATTGATTGATTGAAATTCTCTGCACTGGCTGCCGTTGCATAAAAGAATCCTCTTTAAACTGCTCCTCACAGTTTTCAAAACCATGCAAAACACAGGGCCCCACTACTTTGCAAATCGTTTCACGCGCTATAATCCCCCGCGTTGCTTGAGATCCTCCGGGACAAATCTGGTCACGATCCCCAGATTCAAATACAAGACTAAAGGTGGGAAATCATTCACTGTTCTGGCAGCCAAAGCCTGGAACAACCTGCCTGCCAACCTTAGACTTATAGAAAACGAGAACAGTTTCAGAAAACTTCTCAAGACATGGGTCTACCAACAATCAGACTCCTCTGTTTTGGCTGCCATTTAGTTTCATTCTTTCATCACACCCCACTTTTTCAGTTATCCTCTGCAGTTTGCTCAGCGCCATGATGCTCCCTTGGGAGCGAACGTCTGCGCTTTACAAATACACATAAATATCAAATATCAAATATCAAACTATATATGGTCTATAACCTATGGTTTTTTCAGTGAATATATATATATCAATTAGTTTAACTTGCACTTTACCTCACACATGAGTGCTACCATGTTAGAATTTCTGGATGTCCAAGTACAGATAATTGATGAGAAATTGACAACCACAGCATACAGGAAACCAACTGCTGGAAACGCAATATTACACGCTTGAAGTGCGCATCTGCGTCACTTGATAGCAAGCATACCCTACGGGGAATTGTTACGACTTAAGCGCATTTGCAGCACTTCGGAACAATTCGATGCCTGTAGCCAGTCATGTTTGGACCGTATGCGACATAGGGGTTACAGTCAAGACATCCTTAACAAAGCCATGGTGAAAACTAATGAAAGACCAAGATCTGCCTTGTTACCTAGCACCACTGAGTCAGATATCCACACAACAGAGGAAGATAGTTCGCCTAGACTGATTACCACGTACAGCAAACAGGAACGCAAGATACGCAATATCCTGAACAAAAATTGGCCCATAGTTCTAACTGACCCTATCTTGAAAACCACGTTACCAGAACATCCCAGTGTAACATTTAGAAAGTCCAAAAATATGGCTAACCTCTTATCTAAAGAGATCCCCACTGGGACTACCAATATTCAGACGTGGCTTCCTACGAGTAACGGTTATCGCAAATGCGCGACTTGTCGGGCATGTAACTTTGAAGCTAATACTACCACATACAGGACCCCGTTTAAAACCAAAGAACAGCCTATAAGGGGTAAATACGACTGCCGCACTGAGTATGCCGTATATATTCTTACCTGTACATGTGGCTTACGTTATGTAGGCAGTACGAGGAATCCGGTACACATGCGTATCCTGCAGCACATCCGTGCCATCATTAATTGTGACCCGGCTTATCCGGTAGCCAGACATTTTAAAATAAGCCACAACAAGACGTCAACTGTCTTACTTATTTTGTGATTGATCAGGCACCGGTACTTAATCGAGGTGGAGACAGAGACAAGGCTCTAAGGCAATTAGAGACAAGATACATCCTCAATCTTAACAGCAAACATCCTAACGGCCTTAACGATAGAGAGGACATGCACACCTTTCTGTAAATAAACTTACCTTGTCCTGTCCCCACAACCATCTCTCCAATCATGGCCATAACGACAATATACAGTCCCTGCTAGTAATTGTTGGTAGCCATTTCTGTAAATGAGCGATATCATGAGAATTGTTGATTGGCTTCTTCTATTAAACCTTAAATTTTACTTCTTTCCACAATCACTTTTTTAGAATAATTTCCTTTTTTTGCACTATTATCACTCAGCACTTTTAAAAACTTGGATTATGAACTTGCAATACATGGTTACCTAATTTATTAATGGTGCTCTCCCGGGACTGGGACAGTCAAACTATCTAGGTTAACCATTTCCAGCACTAGCACTTTAATTGGTAACTGCTTATACAGCATGTAACGCTAGATTTAAGCATAATATCTCAGCGAGGCAGCTTGAGTATGTACTTACTACCATTACATCTTGGCAATGTTGATTTTCATTGCGGCAACATATAAGGTTATTTGCACATCTAATTTTAGCACAACATGATTGTGTATATGTAACACAATCATTATTAAATGGCTTTTAACAGGGTCTTTTAAATAACCAATTTTAACATATTTATATGTTATTTATTTTGTGCATATAATTATTCCCAGGCGAACAGTACAATTAAGGCTCTTTCGATTGTTCTAACACTAGATTGCACTTCTTCTTGTGTTACATTTTTGCCGATGCACTGCAGGATTAGTCGTGAGAAAATCATGATTTAAAATGCATATGGTGAAAATATTTTCGCTAAAGATGAAATGCACACTTAAAGATGGCGCGCAAACATCAATGTTTGATGCAGTCCTATGTTTGTTTCAATGACCCTTAGTGAATCCACATAATGGTGCCGCGCTATGCGTTCGGTTGTAAACACTGACGAAGGGATTCTGTCCCGAAACGCGTTTGTTATTGCAATAAACCTGTGCTGAAGCTGAAACTCCATGAGTGCTGTATTCTTCTAACCCGGCTGGGTATTGTGGGAGAATCGGAGCTGATATTGTTACTGCGGGACACCGCCGCGGAAACAGCACCCGCTATCAGAGTGACTCGTGGTACTGGCGTTCAGGAGCTTGAATAATTACGAACGAGTGCACCGCCGCCAACGTGGAGGCTGAAGACGGATCGAGTATTTCTCTTCTCTTCAGACCCACATCAGACTGGACAACCACGGAAGTGCAGAAGTCCGCGAAAGCAAGACGCAGTAAGCCTGCATTTGAATTTTAACTTCTGAGGAGTCCTGATTGAGTAAATGAGCGGTGTAGCAAGGGGTTTTACAGCAAGTCAGCACTGGTAGAGAGTGGTAGACCGGGACACCACGATACAATTGAAGAACAATAGAACATGTTTAACATGTCAGAACGCCGAGACGCGGCTGGGGACATCTTTAAAAACAAAAACCTTGACATTTTTAAACCGCCTCCAAAAGTCAACATAGAGGCAACTAATACATTAACAATCCAGTTCCAGAAATTGGAGGGACTTTACGAACGAGAACTACGTAAATGGTGGGAGGGGACATCCCTGCAGGGATATATTGAGGTACAAAGGGTGCCCAGAGGACTACGAATTTTCACTGTCCCTGCGTATGAAAATCCTGATCCCCTCCTACTGGAAACATGGGCCATGCATATAGCCAACTCATGCAAAGGGATGCTTGAGATTTTAGTCCAATTTGCGTTGAGTGACCGGGACAAGGTGGTGAAGGAAATTGAGGAGATGGAAGAACAACTCTCAAAAAACTCAGACAAAGATGAGCAGGAACAACTAAGGGCAGCTATGAAAAAAATATTACAGAAATATGAAATGAAGATCAAAATGAGAAAGCAGGAGAGATTTGACTGTGGCGAACGGGAGTATGCGATGGGCAGGGTCCTAACTTTCTCCCAAAAATATAACCAACCACGGAAAGATCTGGCAAAGAAGGATCAGATGCCAAGAACATCACCAGAACCGAGAGTCGAAACCTCCGACTCAGACGCCACTGCAAGTGAGGTGTCGGGAGATGAAATAGCATTCCCTGTGATGACAACTACTAAAACTCCTTTTCAGCAGGAGTTCAATGTAATCAGGGCATGCTGGTTGAGGGACGGCAAATACAAACCTCCGGAAGGGGCAGGCAAATGAGAAGTGGTGGCTGGAAGGGGAAGAGGCAGAGGGCAAGCAAATACAACTCCGACAGTAACAAGGAGTCAGAGAAGAGGGAGATGGTAACCTCATCTGACCACCTAACTATAGTAAACTTGTCCCAGAGACCATTAACATCTGCGGAGGAATCCGTCCTAAAATTGGGACTTACATTTTGTCCAAATACCAACATGGAATATACTCAAACCAGGATTGATCTCTAAAAGTTTATTAGAAAGATCAAAATACATACATTTTTCAAGGTCAAACCAACTGCGAAAGAAGTGAAACATCTGAGAAACAATAAGAAAGACACTGACCTCCTAAATGTCAACGATTTGACCGCATGTGAAGTTTTACAGAACCTCAGATCAGAGGGTCACATGGGAACAAGCAAAATGACAAATTCTCTGACACAGAGACTAGCCAATATAGAAATCGATCAGGAAGCACCCAAAAGTATGTTAAAACCAACATCCAAATTCATTCCTCAACCTGCAATGGATGCCATCGACACTTTTTCGGATGCGGTTTTCAGGGATCTGATGACTATGAGGACAGAACAAACTTCTCAATGGAGAACTTTCAACACCACGAAAGAACGAAGATTGGCTATAAAAAAACTGTCGGAGGACAAATCCATCGTATGCAAACCCTCCGATAAAGGAGGTAACATCGTCATCATGTCAAGAGAGCAGTATGTGACAGAAGCTATGCGACAATTACAGGATGATACCTGCTACGCCGTAATAACCACGAAAGATTATCTTGTGAGCATAGACACACTACATGATCTATTGAAAAAATGGCATGATAAGCAGGTGATAGAATTGGAAGAGTATTTATTTCTGAAAACCGTGAATCCGATCCTGCACTCTTTCTATCACCTACCCAAAGTTCACAAAAACATTGATAATCTGCCAGGGTGAACAATCATTTCTCTTACATGGGGGATTAACGGCGAATCTTTCCAAATTTTGGACCATTACCTGTTTGAGTTTGTACTCTCATTGGACTTCGTTTTTTTTTGAAAAGGTGGAAAACTTAGACCGGCAACCTACTTATGTACTTTTAACTCTAGACATAACAAGTCTTTACACATGCATTGAGCATGAAAAGGGCCTACATGCAGTAGAATATTTCCTGAACAAAGACAACTAAAATATGCCATGCATAATAAGATGCTGCTGGAACTCATTAATTTTTGTTTACATCATAACATCTTTCTTTTTCAGGACGACCTATGTAGGCAGCTGTCCGGTACAGCAATGGGCTCCTGCTTCGCCCCCAGCTACGCAAATTTATTTGTCGGCTGGTGGGAGGAGCAGGTAGCCTGGGCCCCCAAGAATGCCACATGGAACAACAAAGTGGTAGCTTGGTACAGGTACATTGATGACCTGCTCCTGGTTTGGGACGGGCCTGTTGCAGAGGCCAATGAGTACATACTAATGCTTAATACCAGCGAATGCAATTTAAGATTCACTGGGGAAGTGAGCCAAGAAAGGGTCAATTATTTGGACCTTCAAGTGAATGTGAGGGATGGTAAGATCTGTACCCAACTGTATCGAAAGCCTACACCTGGCAATAGCGTGCACCACGCTTCAAGGCAGCCACCCCCGGAGACTCATAAATAGTATCCCTTACGGGAAATTTCTTAGACTCAGGCGCAATTGTACTCAAGATGAAGATTTTGAAAAGGCAGCCAGTGACAGTATGGAAAGATTTTCAAATAGAGGATATAAACGGAATCTCTTACATGATGCTCTGAGTAGAGTAAGGAAATTGTCCCGCTGTTTCCTTTTTGAGAAAAAGATACGTCCCACCATTGATGGCAAATTTCGCATGATCACACCCTATTCAGCCAATTCCTTCAGATTAAGAGCTATAATGACCAAACACTGGTATATTTTAAAAACTGAACAAATTGTTGGTCCTGATATACCAGCTGTTCCCTTAATAACTTTTAAGAAGGCGAGATCCCTACGTGTTTATATGTTCAAGAGCCATTTAAATCCAATAGAGAAGAAGAAAGGAACATTGAAGGATACTAAGGGCTTCTTCCCTTGTGGGAAGTGTAAAGCCTGCGCATTCAGTAAAAGAACTTTGACATATGATGTGAAAGGCTGCAAAGGGGGCAGGAGTAAATTCATGTCTTGCCACACTGACCATGCTGTCTACTGTTTAATGTGTCCCTGCCAACTGAGATATATTGGCAGCACCATTAATTCAGTAAAATTGAGGGTGCTAGAGCACATGCGGGCGATTGCAAACAGGGAGTTTTCATATCCGGTAGCCCGGCACTTTGCAATCAAGCATGACAGCAATAGGGATCTTTTGAGATTTTTTTGTTAGGACTGGTTCCTTGAAAGTCCGCGGGATGGCAATAAACTACAGACACTCAGAAGACTAGAGTCTCGATATATAATTGATTTAGAGACCAAGGCACCAGGAGGTCTGAACATGGGGGAGGAAATGTCTTCTCATTTGGGACAATCCTAAAAAACTAAAAAACTAGTAACTGTAACTTTGAAGTGCAAAAATGATTTGCTGAAGGAATAATTTGCACTATCGAGAATATGTATGTATTATTTATGAGGGTTTATTAGATTGTTTTTTTGAGATGTACCATCTGAGATAATTCACATTGGGTCATGAGATTGTTTTGAGCTTGTTGTATTTGGTAAATTTTCTGGACATATCCTATTATTTTGGGATTTCTGCGGCCATATTGGCTGCAATTGCCGATACACGGCAAGATGGAAACTGTAAATGTGTATTGTTATGATATCTAGACGATCGTCGTGTATTTATAACGATGTTGTAAGGTTTATGACATCGCCTCTTAGGAGAATTATGCTCAGGCGAACAGTACAATTAAGGCTCTTTCGATTGTTGTAACACTAGATCGCACTCCTTCTTGTGTTACATTTTTGCTGATACACGGCAGGATTAGTCGTGAGAAAATCATGATTTAAAATGCATATGGTGAAAAATGTTTTCGTTAAAAATGAAATGCACACTTAAAGATGGCGCGCAAATATCAATGTTGGATGCAGTCCTATGTTTGTTTCAATGACCCTTAGTGAATCCACATAATGGTGCCGCGCTATGCGTTTTGGTTGTAAACACTGACGAAGCGATTCTGTCCCGAAACACGTTTGTTCTAATAAACATGTGCTGAAGCTGAAACCCCATGAGTGCTGTATTCTTCTAACCCAGCTTGAATATATATATATAATATATATATATATATACAGTGCAAATCCTCAAACCTCCACGAAGGCAGCGCGGCGAAAGAAGAAGGCAGACCCCACGTTTTCAGGCAGGATGTTATATTTATTTAGGACCTTTGAAATGACGCGTTTCGAGTACGATATAATATATATATATATATATATATATATATATATATATATATATATATATATATATTCACAGAAAAAAACATAGGTTATAGTGGATATATAGTTAGGAATTTGCATTTACAAAACCTTGAAAATTCAATGAAAAAACCATTGGTTTTAGGCCATATATAGTTAGGGATTTGCATTTACAAAACCTTATTTTACTCGCATAAAACCATTGAAATTCCATATATAGTTATAAGCGCTAACTATATATCGCGCACCCGCAATCCACTGCTGATGATGTCACATATTACATCATTCATGACATGGTTAGTGACATCACTGATGACATCACTGATGACATCTCAAATGACATCACTGATGACATCACTGATTACAACATCCAGTGACTGTATGTTTCTGTAAAGTTAAAATATGTTTTACATATTGAAGAATGAGTTGATATATAAGTGTCTGGATGAAGGATTTACTAGGTGCATGACTGACTGATTGAGTGAGTGATTAAATGTGTCTCACTGAGTGCATGGGTTAGTGACTAAACTGTTTTAATTTGTGCATCATTATATCTGTTGTTCTACAAACTGCTGCATATGTTGATCAATAGCTATATGAGTAACTGTATGGGTTGATTGGTTGTCCAAGTATTTTTATGGGAAACTGAGTGTGTGTGTATGGGTGGCTGGAAGGTGTGTGACTCTGTACATAGATGTGTGAGTAGTTGATTCACTATATGTATAGATTCAAAAGTGCATGTGCAAACAGCTGTATGGGCGGTTGACTGTGCATGAGTGTATTAGTGAGTGAATGGATATCTCAGTGCTACATGTCAAATTAAGTACATATGTAAAACACAGTACATGTGAGAGTTGACATCTATAAATAACTGTGCATAAGAGCCAGTGAATGTGTGAGTGGCTGTATGGATCATTGTGAACATGTATCAGAGATTGTATAAGAGAGTAAAGTAAATATGTGTTAGTATATGTTTGAATAAGTAAGGTGTGTATAACTGTATAGTTGAGAAAATGGAGGTGTGATTGATTTTTGGCATAACTGACTAGGTGTGTGAGTAACTCCATGGATGAGTGACAGTCTGTGACTGTCTGTTTACACTGATTGTATCTAAGGTTATATTAGAGTCTGAAGAGGTTCATGGTATTATCACATGAATGATATCATCAGTGATGTTATCAGTCATGTCAAATGAGATGTTTTCAGTGATGTCATCAGTGATGTCATTTGAGATGTCATCAGTGATGTCATCAGTGATGTCACTAACCATGTCATGAATGATGTAATATGTGACATCATCAGCAGTGGATTGCGGGTGCGCGATATATAGTTAGCGCTTATAACTATATATGGAATTTCAATGGTTTTATGCAAGTAAAATAAGGTTTTGTAAATGCAAATCCCTAACTATATATGGCCTAAAACCAATGGTTTTTTCATTGAATTTTCAAGGTTTTGTAAATGCAAATTCCTAACTATATATCCACTATAACCTATGGTTTTTTCTGTGAATTTCATTGGTTTTTTAATAGCAAATATGAAAAGCTTTAAAATGTCAAGTACGTGATAGATAAAAACATTTTCGTATTTATGCACGCTGATGTGCTTTGAACGCTGCCCCCCTCCCCTCTTTTCTCTTAGTAGTACTCTCTCTTTGCAGATAGTGAAGAGTAGTTAACGCAGGCCTTTACCCCCGTTGTAATCCGTCCTGCCTGCTTGTCTCTCCATTTGATTGATTATTATCCAAGCATTTACTGTTTTACAATTGATTCTCTTTGGTTCATTCTCTATTTACAAACAAGCACAAAGTCGCAATACTCTGTTTAGTCTTTGCAGATCGTGAAAAATCGTGTAAAAAAATAAAAGTAATCGAGCAAAATCAGTAGGCCACTAATTGGATCTTTTTTTGACCTCGCTAAAATAGAAATATTATAAACAACCCTTCATGAGAAATACGAAAATAGTGAGATGAACTGAGCTCCACACCATGAGGGCTGCAAGACAGCTCGGCTCCGTCACCCACCCCGCCCAAAATAACGACAAACCCTATGCAAATATTAAAAATATAGACAACACACCAGCAAAGAAACAGGGTAAAACATTTTATTAAATAACTATTTACATAACTATTTTATACTTTTTATTGCCCGATCCGGCTAGCTCAATCGATCGAGCATGATGATGCTATGCAGACCAAAACTGGTTTTCAGTTTGTACATTTTTCTAGATTTTTCAATCCAAGGTTGGTTGACTTTGTAGAACGATGGCTTCAGATTTTCAACATACGGTGTGGTGGCGCGGACTGGGAGGGGGCGCTTCGCTCCTGCCCCCTCCCCAAGTAAGTTTTTCATACGTGAAAGTACGTTAATGGTTTTGGTCCCTGAGTTGCTTCAATGTCACTGCCATTCTCAAATGGCATACGTTCTGGATGTTGGGTGCCATAGTTAAGAGTTCTGAGCAGTGCTTGTAACACTGTCTGAAGCTTATTTCCACCTACTGCAGCTTCACTATTCTCAAAGTAAGTGAGTGTCGTTTGTGGACCTGACTGCATTAGAAAACAATGTGATATGTTACCTTCCTAAACAGCTTGACGGAGGCCCCTGAGGGGCGGTGTGATGGCCATGGACTCGGAGAAGACGCTTGGCTCCGACACCCTCCCCAAGTCTTATAGCACTGGTGTAGCCTGAGATCGCCCCCGACATAAGCGGCCGGCTCCCGGGGTCCGGCGGAATTTTTTGCCTTTTGATGACTCTTCAATTCTGGACCTTGTCCCACAATCCGTTTGACCTGAAGACACGCTGTAGTGGGGCGCCCCTTTACCGTTTCAGTTGCCATTCTGCCCGCTTTTGCTACACTGTGCCTCTTCCGCCATTCTGCTGTTTACCGCCCGCTCTTGCGACTACAGCGTCTCGCTCATCATGTAGTTGTGAAGTATTTCGGGGTTCCCAAGGCCTACACGCTCCGGAGATAACCCACTCACACTCAAGAACTGTTGGCACGGAAACTGTAAAAGGCAAAGAACAAGTTTATTAAGACCCCATGGGGTGGTGGTACACTCAAACAGCACCCTTCGGTAATGCAAGAGGTATCACACCGAACATCGGTGCAACCTCATTTTATATACAGTTTTGGGGCAATAAAAGATAGGCGGCACAAGATAAGACACATTTTCGAGACATATATGGTCATGTTTTGGAATACTGCCAGCTCATTGGAGGGGGCACAACTCCGCTGGTCAGTTTGGTGCACATTCCTGAAGATCTACGGGTCAGTTGGAGCTGCGCATGTGCGGCTTGACCAGTACTAAAAATAGCCTGTTGCTGGGCAGACAAGCATGGCCAGTGGAACGGACAACGGACTAAAGGGCACGTCGGCCACGAGGCCGCTCATGATCTAAGATGGCCGCCGTAACATTCAAAATGGCGTTTATCATATATAGCCAAGTTAAGGAGGACAACGTGTAGGTTCAGCTAATCGCTAATGCGAACGGGCCAATTACGACAGACGACCCTTTTAGCGTTTAGCTGAATCTACCTCATAATGAACATAGTCAGGATGTTCGTCCTCGATGTCTATTAACATAATTTGTGTCACCTCTTTGTGTAGCATTATTTTGTCGTGGGCAAGAGCTCGCCTCGATGGTAAGCAAGCTGATAGACACATTGAACACATAAGCATATAAAGAACATTGCTCCCACAAGTATACAGAGAATTGTCAACAGTTTCCAGCCCCAAGTTGCAATCATGGACCAGAACCATCCTGAAAGTGTCCAAGTCCCATTGTCCGGGTGTATCTCAGCAGCTATTTTATGCAGCTTGGAAATAGCATCATACACAGATGGAGAATTGTCCGGGACGTATACGCAACAGCTGCTTCCGATAATTCTACATTCCCCCCCGCGATCAGCCAAAACAACATCCAAAACCATTCGATTTTGGAGGGTGACAATTCTGGAAATCTGTAGTTCCTCGGTAATATTCCCCAGGGCAACGGCAGTGTCATTCACAACAGCCTCGACAACGCGTGTCAGTCGTCTGATTTTCCGGCTGTTCAATGCAGCCCCCACAAAGGAGAATAATCCCAGATTAAAATCCACATACTGTTGTAATGCAGTGTCCGTTTGATCAATGTCCTCTAGGGCAACAGTTCGTTTAACCCTGTTCAAAACGAAATCGTGGTACAATGTGTAATCGTTGTGGTACATTGGAGGGGCAATGAATACAGGAGGTAGCACAAACGATACGTAGCATGTGCCCAACCACCCCACTGGAAGCTGATGGTACCCCTTCGTTCCACAGATAAAATATGTGTTTCGAGATGCAACAAATGAAATGCCATTCGGGCTATCAAACGTGAGAGTAATGTTACATTCACTTTTCCCCACTGCAATCGTGCCCTTGTTTCTAATACATAAATCGGCTTTTGTAGCAATGACATTTATGACATGAGCACTAGATACATTCACATTTTGCTGATTGCTATATACACGTGGAGCAGATACATTGTCAGGCCTGTACTCTTCCCATTCGAAACGTGTGCCCTCAGCCCGGGGAAACCCATCCTTGTCATGGGAACATACTTTATTCAGACGGAAAAGCACCCCCCCCTTTTGTTGGCCATCTCAGAGTAAAAAGGAGGGTGTACCAGGCGTTGCACGACCCATTGTGCGAAAACGGGAGTGGAATAAGTGGGGTGCCCCCTCTCTTCTGGTGCCCAGGCAACATTCCACACACCCAGCAATTAGAGGTATTGGTCATATTATGCGTGTGGTGAAGAATCTGAATGAAACTGTTATTTAAATACGTTTGGCGATGGCGCTCTTCATGGAAAGGCAATGTAAAATGAAAATGTTCAGACGGTGCCGGGGTAGTCGGCAGCAAATGTTCACGTACAGGCACCACAAGTTCGACTACCCAGGCTATAACAGCTATCACCACAATGGTCAAAACAAAGAGAAAGGCACCCAATATTTTCTTATCACAAGATGCCGTTGGTGCCATAGTTCAAGAAAGTTTGTGCAAAGTCTCAAGTGGCACAAATTGTTCACAAATTGTTCACAAATTGTCCCAGATACACGTGCGTGTATACCTAAAAAAAAGAAAAATGCGGTGCTGAACTCCGAGGTAGCCGTTGTTTTCTTCTCCGGGCCAAGACGGGTGTCGCTACTCTGGCAGAACTGATCCCCCCCCCCTTGGAATTCCCGGTTTCCGTTTCACAAACCTGGAGCGGTAACCAACCAGTCATTAAAAAGGAACAAAAATCTTCTTATCGTGGACGCAGATCGTAGCGCTCTCTTCCGGTAGCAGATTGGTCCGGGAAGGCTCCCTCCACTTCGGCCGACGTCACAGCTGGGCTCTTTTCTTTCTCCAAGATCTCTTTATAATCAGTCAACACAGCAGGAGTCACCAGATCCGGAGAGACACAGCGACAATGTGTCGAATGCACCCACCGCTTCCTGTTTGTCACTCGTACTGCGGTGCGGGTCGCCAGGAGGACCTGCTCGGGGCCCTTCCACCTGGGCTCCAGACTGCTTGCTCTCTCAAACGAGCGGACCATTACATGGTCACCAGGACGAAGATCGTGGCCCTCTCCAGTAGAGTTATCAGGGAGCGCTTCTCGAACCTGCTGATGAATAGAGAGCAAATCATTTGTTAATCGTGCCAAATAATCATCCATCATAACACAAGGCACATCATGTATTAATCGCGGCTTGGGCACCCCCCAGATATTCATAGGGCGGCCAAACACCCCCTCATAGGGCGTAAGGCCAGTTCGTGAGTGGGGTACTGATCTAAGAGATAGTAGTGCTAGCGGCAACGCATCTGGCCACTTCAACGATGTAGACGCCACAATTTTGGCCAGCTTAAGCTTCAACGTGGCATTGTACCGCTCGACCAAACCTGCTGACTGAGGGTGGAATACAGCGTGGAACTTTTGCTGAATCCCTAACCCCTTCAGTACATATTCCACAATCTTTCCAACAAAATGGGGCCCATTATCGCTCCACAAAAATTTGCAAACTCCAAAGCGAGGAAAGAATTCCTTAAGCAACACCTTAGCTGTTGTCAAAGCCGTATTGTCTTTCGTGGGGTAGGCCTCAACCCATTTGCTAAAAGCACACACCACCACTAGGACGTACTTCAGGTTATTGCAGCGCTCGAGTTGGATGTAATCCATTTGAAGCGCTTCAAACGGTGCAGAAGGTGGAACGAACCCTCCTTTCGGAGTATGGGTCCCCTTTCCAGGATTGTGTTGCAAGCATACCAGGCAGGTCTGCACTACTCTCTTTGCAGTATTCGCAATCTCGGGATGTTCCCAAACTCGTGTTAAAAGCCGAGTGATTGCAAGAGCCCCGACATGGGCCAGTCCATGTGTCATCTGGACCATCGCCTGTAAGTAAGCCGCAGGCAATTTCCACTTCTCCATGTCTTTGCTTCTCCAACAACCCTCGTCATCTAGTACCCCATCTGCTGCCCAAGCCTCAAGTTCAGATTCTGTAGCTGATTTTTGAATATCCCGTATCTCTGCTCTAGCATCACTCCATCGCTCAGCCTGTGATTGTACCACGTACATGGGGGAGCTAGTTCGGGACATAGCCGTTTGCCTTGCTATGCTGTCTGCAAAGGCATTTCCTTGACCCACTTTATCCGTAATCTTCTTATGGGCACTGCACTTCACTATCGCTACTTTTTTAGGACTAAGCAACGCATTTAGGAGATCACGCACTAGCTCTCCGTGCATAATGTGCTCCCCGTGTGATGTCAGGAACCCGCGTTCCCTCCAAAGAAGCTCGAAGTCATGGGCCACTCCAAAGGCATACCGGCTGTCCGTGTATATGTTCACACATAATCCGGCACTCAATTCGCAGGCTCTTGTTAAAGCTATCAGCTCTGCTGCCTGAGCCGATTTTTGTGGTATTCTAGCTGTTTCCACCACCGTCTTAAGAGTCGTGATCGCATATGCTGCGGAAGTCGTACCATCTGGCAGCCTTAAACACGATCCATCAACCCACAGTTCCCCATCCACATCAGGAAGTGGCACATCCTGTAAGTCAACACGACCCTTTGTCTGTTCCTCAGTCAGGAAAACACAATCGTGATGTTTTTCTTCCTGACCCTCCTCGGCCGGATAGGGCAATAAGGTGGCAGGGTTCAAAGTAGCGCATCTTTTCAATGTTATGTGTGGCGCTAAGAGTGTCAGCTCGTATCCTGTAAGTCGTGCACTCGTGAGGTATTGGGTCTTTGTTTGATTTAACAGGGCATCTACTGCGTGAGGGACTAACACCAACAATTTGTGTGATAACACTATGCCCTCACTCTGTCGTATGGCTACTGCTGTTGCCGCTACCGCTCGAAAACACCCAGGCAACCCTCGTGCTACAGGATCCAAAATGGCAGAGAAGTATGCACATGGTCTCTGCTTATCCCCGTGTAACTGCACTAACACTGACAACGCGCACCCATCATTCTCGTGCACGTACAATGTGAAAAGTTTCGTGTAGTCTGGTGTTCCTAACACGGGTGCGGAACAAAGGGCCTGTCTCAACTGTTCAAAAGCTTTCTGACATTCATCTGTCCACTCAAGAGGCATCGGTGTAGCTTTGGACAGTAATGCTAGCAAAGGTTTTATGATATGTGAGAAACCCATGATCCATTGCCTACAAAAGGACGTCAACCCTATAAAGGCACGCACATCTCTCTGCGTGCGAGGGACTGGTGTGTCTAAAATTGCTTGAATTCGATCAGATGTTAATGCCCGCCCCTCCTTAGACAACAGATGACCGAGGTAGGTCACCTGGGGTCTACAGTATTGAAGCTTTTTCTTGGAAACCTTGTGATTGTTTTGTGCCAAAAAGGAAAGCAATGCAAGCGTACTCTGTTCACATTGTGCATTGGAGTCGGCGGCAAGCAAAAGGTCATCCACATACTGGATGAGCGCAACGCCAGACTGCAATTTAAAGGAATCTAGTTGTCGTTTCAAAGCCTGGCTGTAGATGCTAGGGCTTTCGGTATATCCTTGGGGAACACGAAAAAATCTATACGATTTATTATTGAGCGTAAAACCAAACAGATATCTGCTATCTGGGTGCACAGGGATGAAAAAGAACGCATTCTTTAAGTCAATAACGCTAAAGGTGGTGGCCGTCGGTGGAACCAAAGTGAGCAAAGTCGTGATATCAGACACCACCGGGTATTGGGGAATGACAATTTTATTTATCTCACGCAAATCAATAATAAATCGGTAGATTTTGCCATCTGAGTCTCTCTTAAGAATCGGTAGAATAGGGCTATTACAAACATTATAAGGGACCTCCTCCACCACCCCTGCAGAAATCAAGTCCTGAACAATATGTGTCAGTGCAATTTCACCTTCTTTCGAAATCTTATACTGTGGCACTCGTGGTAGAGGGGCCCCCTCCTTAACAGTAATGCGTATTGGTGGAATGCGCATCTCTCCCACATCCATATCTGATGTCGCCCACAACGTGGGCGGCAGGGAAGCCAAAGCAGGGATGTCTAAAATGGCATAAAATCTGTCAGGGTCAGGGCAATCATCAGGGTCAGGGTAATTGTCGTTCAGAATAACCCGCACTCCCTCTGGAGCGCAGCGTATTGTTGCTCGAAAATATTTAAGCAAATCAATGCCCAGGATATTGTCTGGGGTATGGGGTGATAACAAAAATTGGCCAAAACTAAAGTATTTGTCAATGCATAGTGCAAGGGGCTTGGACAATGGGCTGGGGGAGGGTGTGCCATCAAACCCTACACACGTAATCATTTCGCCAGACAGGGGAGCCCTCGGAACCAAGTTTTTCGACAGAGCGCTACGAGTAGCTCCTGTGTCGACTAGAAATTGATCAGTAGAACCCAAAATACCCGCTGTTACATATGGACCTTGCTGATCTACCGGCACTTCAACTGATTCCTTACCCCATCCTACGCAATCCTATGCATGCACATAATCCTGATGTTCCACATTCTCTCCTTCCGAAATCTGATATTGATTCCGTCTATCAAACGTATTTCGGTCGTCCTGGCCACGGCCCCTCTCCTCAACCTGTCTACGATCACCTCCGCCACCTCTCGTTCCAGTATAACCTCCTCTTGACCTTCCACTGCCTCGACCACGCTGACTACGCTGTTCACGAAGTACCGGACAATCTTCGGCCCAATGCCCAAACTCCTTACAATAAGCACACTGATCCTCCGCAATGTCCGTACGACCATACGATGCGTTTCCTCCACCTCGTCTACCTCTATCATTCCCTCTACCCTGTGTTCCCCGAACCTGCGCCAACATCACCTTCGTTTTCAATTCCTTCGCCTTTTTCTCTACACTTTCTTTAGCCTCCACTTCCTGCCGCTCATAATACTGAGCCATAGTTAACAAGGACGCAGGGGTCGCCGTGGCCCAGGAACTCTCACTCGACTTCAATCGCTTTGCAATCTTCGGTAGGAGATTGGCTACATACTTATCTACAAACAAATGCCGACCCGTATCATCAGTTAAAGATTGACCACTGTAATCATGAAACGCCTCCTCGAAGCGTGTAAAGAAATCTGAGACCGTTTCATCGGGTTTCTGCTTGCACGACGTTAACATGGTCCAATCAATCTTTTTGGGGGGGACGAGCGTTTTTTATTTATTCAAGATAGCTGCCGGAAGGTCTAGAATTAACTGACAAGGCTTACATGCTGGTTCTCTGTCCAAATCTGCAGCATTTATGTCTTTCCATGCCCCCCCAATATCGTTTCATCATTATTTTTACGTATTTGTCTCCACATATCAGGTGGTAAAATTAGTCCAAAAAACAAATCTATAGCCACAAGAGTCATCACACAAGACGATATAGCCCCCTCCACCCCCTCATAAAATGCCGCCGGATTCTTCCGAAGATCAGGTAAAGAATTTTTTAATGCCATGACATCTGCTCTATTCCATGGCGTATATACCCAATTATACACAAAATACCCTTTCGCATCCTTGGACAATTTATCATCATCCGTACCTTCCCCTTTTGGTGGAACATACAAAGGCGCGGCTTCACGCATAGGCATAACATGCAACGCAGAACTCTTATCTGAACCACGAAGAGAACACTCCTTAGCCTCCCCGTTATTTCCCGGCTCGGACTCCTTTTGCCTCCGTTTTCGTTCCTGTCGCAATTGGGTTGTCTCATCCCGCAGCTTGATCAATTGCTTGAACAGGTCGTCAACATCTGTAAGATCAAAATCACCTTTAGCTAAATTCTCACGATACACCGACAAAACTTTAGGCTCTAACGTATCAGAAAGTTCACGATATGCGTTTACAACTTCATCCGCCAGGCTGGACAGAAAATGCATTAATTCAAGATCCGACCACCCTTTCTTTTCTGTTAACAACTGCTCCTGAGTAACACAATGCTTATTTTCTTTACGAGCCCAACTGCGTAAATGAGCGGACCTCTCCGCAGTAAACCTGAGAGCCGATACCCCTTTCTGGCTCGACTGATCCTGTCCATCATCCTCGGAATCCGCAGCCGGAGCCGTCGGCGAAACGTACGGAGGCGGTGACCGATCTAACAAAGAAAAATCATCAATTTCATTATTAAGGACAGGATAAAGTGGTCGGCGAATAGGAAACTGACCAGTCGTTTGCAAATTACGTTCCCGTTCCTCCCTTTCTTTCTTCTCCTGAGCCTCCTTTTCCTCAAGCTGTAAAGCCTTATCCCGAGCAGCCTTGCGCTGCTCTTTGTCTGCCAAGGCAACCTCACGCTTCATTCGCTCACGCGCCGCTTTCTCCCACATTCGTACACAATCAAACATGTTTTGTCTAGACCTGCGTTGAAACATACATTGCTCGACAAATTGTATTTTACTCAAATCATACGACCCGTGTAGAGGCCATTGCAATTCAGGATCGGCCTTGGTGTATTTATGCCATAATTTACTGTACATAATAGGGGGAAGGCCAAGCTTTATGTACATGTCCCTATTTGGAGTTCCCTCTGGGGGAGCCGGCTGTGATTCCGCTAACCTAATTGAGGTACCTTCTCCTAGACAACACATTCCTCGGAGTGTGCTGAAAACAGGCATGTTCAAAAAGTATCACGAAAGCGTGACACCGGACAAAATGGCACTTACAGTTCTCCACACGATCGTGCCACTCAAAGGAAAAAAACAAAGTTAGAGAAACATCTCTACATGCCTGCCTATGTGAAGTGCACTACACATATAAGTTCAAAGATCACAAATTCACAATGTTAGCTAACTCAAATCAAAGTTCATAGGACTCGGCAAGCGTCCGAAGACTACCTCACCGATCACAAAGCACAGATTTTCAGTAAGCGTCCGAAGACTACCTTACCGAACACAAATCGCAGAACTTCAGTAAGCGTCCGAAGACTACCTTACCGAACACAAAACACAGAACTTCAGTAAGCGTCCGAAGACTACCTTACCGAACACAAAGCTTACCAAATTCCCAACTGTCCAGATTCCAACTGCCAAGGTCTTGTAAGCCAAATCAGCCAAACGGCACTTTCTCAACGATGCAGACACTTCGAAGACTCAGTCGGAGACCGGCGCCACCTGGAAGGTCAGATCGGAAGGAAAGGAAAAAACACCGTGGCAGCCAAGACTCGGGTCACTCGTGGCAGCGCGCGCCCATGGCGGGTTTCCAAGCCTTCGTCACGACCTCTCCTTCGGGCATCCGAGTCGCCGATGAGTCCCACCAGAGTCGCCAATTGAAGTATTTCGGGGTTCCCAAGGCCTACACGCTCCGGAGATAACCCACTCACACTCAAGAACTGTTGGCACGGAAACTGTAAAAGGCAAAGAACAAGTTTATTAAGACCCCATGGGGTGGTGGTACACTCAAACAGCACCCTTCGGTAATGCAAGAGGTATCACACCGAACATCGGTGCAACCTCATTTTATATACAGTTTTGGGGCAATAAAAGATAGGCGGCACAAGTTAAGACACATTTTCGAGACATATATGGTCATGTTTTGGAATACTGCCAGCTCATTGGAGGGGGCACAACTCCGCTGGTCAGTTTGGTGCACATTCCTGAAGATCTACGGGTCAGTTGGAGCTGCGCATGTGCGGCTTGACCAGTACTAAAAATAGCCTGTTGCTGGGCAGACAAGCATGGCCAGTGGAACGGACAACGGACTAAAGGGCACGTCGGCCACGAGGCCGCTCATGATCTAAGATGGCCGCCGTAACATTCAAAATGGCGTTTATCATATATAGCCAAGTTAAGGAGGACAACGTGTAGGTTCAGCTAATCGCTAATTCGAACGGGCCAATTACGACAGTTGAGTTGCTCCCGCTCTTGCGGTGCAGCATTGTAGGATAGCCACACCAGTGCAGCAACTTGCTGGACACTAACTCGGTGCCATCCGGATCTCGGCGCGTTGTGCTGCCTTCGGCCTATTCGCACATCGGTCCGCTACTGACGCCGCCTCACGTGCCAACGGATTTTCTACGCTTTTTGTAGCCCTATGCCGCATAACAGGTCATGTGACTTGTTTATAAAACTTTTCATTGGATCATTTTACTTTTGGTTTCCTAAAGATGGAAGGCTTGGTCATATGACCTAAAAATAACACTTTTCATTGGTTTAGAACATTTTTTTTTCCCAAACGATGAAAGCCCCACCTTGTTTCTGGATCATTCAGACTGAAGCTGGCGTCAGCATGAGAGCACTACCATCTCGTAGCTCCGTCGTGGCCATTCCACGAGCAATCATGGCAGCCGCTCCCCACCAGAAGCCTGCGGGAGTCGGGGGCCCCCAAGACTTTTGTAGAATCTTCACGGCTGAGGGGACGCTTTTCGAGAATGGAGCCCAAGCCCTAGCAGGCAAGCGTCCGAGTTCCAAGGTGTCCCAGGGCCATTTCAGTGGACCAGGCCCAAAACCGAAGAGCCGTCCGCCATTTTAAGAGTCATGTGGCAGGCGCCTATCGCTGCACTGCAAGAGTGGGAGCAACTCAACAACATGGTGAGCGAGACGCTGTAGCCGCAAGAGCGGGCGCAACTCAGCTGAATGGCCGCCACCTGGGGAGGCCTGTTCACGCCGCCTCCCCCCCCCCCCCCGGGCCGCCGCACGCAAATTTTCGGAGCAGCATTGTAGGATACCAAAACCAGTGCGGCAGTTTACTGGACATCACCTGGGTGCCATCAACATCTCAGCGCGTTCTGCTGCCTTGGGACTATTCACACAACAGACCGCTACTGATGAGGCCTCCCCCCGCCCCACCCGGGACGCCCCACGCCAATTTTCGGAGCAGCATTGTAGGATCCCAAAACCAGTGCGGCACCCAGGCGACATCACCTGGGTGCCGTCCAGAACTCTGCACGTTGTGCTGCCTTGGGACTATTCGCACAAAAGACAGCTTCTGACCATTGTTGCTTTTTTGGGTGAAAAATGTTTAAATGTTTTTACAGTTTTTGTTCCGTTCATTATAGTTAAATGTTAATAAAGTTTTAAAATCTAACTTTGTTGGAGTGCTATATATCTTTAAAAAATCGAGTGAATGGGGCCTTGAATCGGGTTATTGTCATGTGTGGGCTTTGCAAGTGTACTGCTACAAGATCGGACATTTCAAACTCAAATGCACGTTCTTTTTCTTACCTTTCCGAAGCATGGAGCGCAATAGCAGGCAGAGAAAGGGTGATGCACGTGTTGAACACTGCCTGGCCTGGCAAGTTGCTGGCAGTGCCCCCCCCGCCCGCTCCTGAAAGAGGGCACACACACACCGCCGCCCCGAGTACTTCACAAATCTTTAAAAGACCATGCGCTTGTTCATGAGGCTTAAATGGTTTATCGCCCCTTCTAGAACCCCTGCATCGACCCTCTGACGTTTCCTGGAAGAATTAGCACGTAACACAATACCAAGCCCTGTCAGCTGAAACCCCCGAGAAATCATGGGGCATATTATCAAGGGCGGTTATTTCCGCTTTTTGGGCTTTAAAAGCCAAAAAAAAAAGAGATAAAATTATCTCCCTATTACCAAGCTGTCGCTAACACCAGTTAGTGACAGCTAAAAGGTGATAGCGACCATCTTGGGCCCCGCTTTGCATATCAGTGATATTTATCACTAATGACATGCAAAGTGGGCGTGCCAAGATTTTAGCGACTGGAAACAGTCCCTAACCATCGCTATCTCCTATTACCAACTTTTGGAGATATTCGCGCTAAGCGCGAATATCTCCAAAACCTAACACCTGCCCTGAGCAGTTTTAGCCATGTTATCCAATGGGAAGTGGATAACATGGCTAAGAGCATTTGCTGGATAATGCATGAATATCGCTGACTTTTCAACGATATTCATGCATTGCGGCCGTTTTTTATAAATAAAATTCGCCGATGTGCGGCGATAATTTTTGTCTCTAAACAAGTTAGAGACAAAAATTATCGCTAGTTGTTGGTAATATGCCCCCGGGTTTTGGCTTGCAGGAATCGGGAGGCGGGAGACTAGCACTGAAATCAGTAGTCTCACGCCTGAATCGGGAGGGTTGGCATGTCTGGATACTCTACAGCTGGGGCCATAAACTACATCCGCAGGGCTAGGTGATAGCCTAGGTCCGGCCTGGACAATCGGACACAGAGGAAGAGGAGTGTCAGAGGGTGCGGTAGTGAATAGGGTGAAAGGGAGGTGTCGGGCGGGCACAGGGTGTGATTCTCAGAGAAGAGCAGCGCAGATGGGGGGAAGTATATGGCCCATGCATGAGAGAAACAGCGGGGGTGACCAGTGCGTGGGGGAGATGCTTGCGAGGGTGGGGAGCCATGCTGAGGATCGGCGGCGTGCAGAGAGTGGCCCTGGTCAAGGCATCTAAAATGGCTGCCGTGCACGACAAAATTGTGGCATTGGACAAAAACGCAAGATGGCGCAGACAATGTTTATCAATAAGGATTCATTTATAACAAAATATTTACTCGCAGTGACAAAATGGTGGTCAACACTTCCTGATTTCCATCGAATCGAACGTTAACAAACGTCACGCAGCAAAAAAAAAAAAAAAAGCTCACGCACAGAGCAGTTTTTAGCCATGTTATCCAATGGAAGGTGGATAACATGGCTAAGAGCATTTGCTGGATAATGCATGAATATCGCTGACTTTTCAGCGATATTCATGTATTGTGGCCGATGTGCGGCGATAATTTTTGTCTCTAAACAATTAAAACGAAGCACAAAATGGCGAATTCCCGTTTCGCTACCAGTTTGCGGCCCAGTTCGCGACCCGTGAAGCGCTTCTACCGTGAAAAATCATTTTTTTTTTATTTTCCCCACGGGACCCTTTAATAACCCCAACAACAATCCTAGGGGGTCAAGAGGGGTATACCTTGCCCCCTTTCAATAAATTCCCCCTTCGTTTTTCACCTCTTCTTCTCTCTCGATCCTACCGAGAGATAAGATGGCGGCCGCTCCGGACTGTTTAGAATGTTGACAGACACCGGAGAGCCAATCAGCTTTCTGCGCGCAAAGTTCCGTTTCGCGAAAAGTAAGCGGACCGGATCGCTGCCCAGAGCGCTGTTACAGATATATATCTTGTTTTGAACGTTAATTTCTCAAAAACTACTGGAGCACATATATTGAGACCTAGCAAAGGCACATCGGGCTAACAGTCCCTACAATTTTGCCAAGTTTCGTGCAAATCCATTCAGCCGTTCGAGCTAAAAGTGAGTCCAACCGCCCTATGGAAAAATGAATGGGAAAAACGCGTTTTGGGACCCCCCTTTTTTCTCGGCCCCCCCTTGACGAAACCCCACCAAATTTTCAGGGGCTGCTCAGAAACAAAATGTGCCATTTTCCTGAAAATTTCAGCCGATTCCGTCCACAAACGCCAAAGTTATTAGACATAGAATTTTCAAAAATCCCATAGGGAAAAAATCCTAACTATATATACCTACTGGCGATAGCCAGTAGGTAATATATATATATACCTACTGGCAGTCGCCAGTAGGTAGTTATAGTTAGGATCTGCTTTCCATAGAAAATCCGCAACATTCTATTGGGAATAACTTTGGCGCCGGTGGACAAATCTTCGCAAATTTCTCAAAGTTCGTGGCCCGCTCCTTCCCTGAAAATGTGGGAGGGATTCGTCAAGCGGGGGCCGAGATAAAAGGGAGGTCCCAAAACGTGTTTTCTCAATGTTAATTTCCATAGGGGGGTCAAACTCACTTTTAGCCCGAACGGCTGAATGGATTTCCACCAAACTTGGCAAAATTGTAGGGACTGGTATCCCGATATGCCTTTGCTATGTCTCAAGATATATGCTCCAGTGGTTTTTATGAAAATTACCTTTGAAAAAATATATATTGGGGTTATATGTTAGAGCCCAAATATAGCCCAATGTAGCCCAAAGATGGCCACCTGAGACAAAAGAGCCAAATGTAGCCCAAATATCAGCCAGATGTAGCCCAACTAGAGCCCAAAGACAGAATGTCCCAGAGTGTTCTAAAGAACAACTAGAGCGCTAACAGTCTTACTTATGACAAAAGTATGGCACACCTGAAGTCATCTTGATTGGAATACAGTGGTAACACTTAATACATTTAATTTGAAAAGGAACAAAATGAGGGGTTTCATTTTGCCATAGAAATGTTGTATATATATATATATATATATATATATATATATATATATATATATATATTACCTAATGGCGGTCGCCAGTAGGTATATATAGTTAGGATTTTTTCTCTATGGGATTTTTGAAAATGCTATGTCTAATAACTTTGGCGTTTGTGGACGGAATTGGCTGAAATTTTCAGGAAAATGGAACATTTGGTTTCTGAGCAGCCCCTGACAATTTGGGGGGGTTTCATCAAGGGGGGGCCGAGAAAAAAGGGGGGTCCCAAAACGCGTTTTTCCCATGTTAATTTCCTTAGGGCGGTTGGCCTCACTTTTAGCTCGAACGGCTGAATGGATTTGCACGAAACTTGGCAAAATTGTAGGGACTGTTAGCCCGATGTGCCTTTGCTAGGTCTCAATATATGTGCTCCAGTGGATTTTGAGTAATTTAGGTTCAAAAAAAGATATATATCTGGGCGGAGCCTAACCACACATCTGATCTGATTGGCTGTCAACACTTCATCCAAGAAGTGTTGGCAGCCATCTTGGGACCAATATACATGATAGCACCTCATTAAAAAGCATTGTAATTAATAGAGGGTTTTAGGACTTTAGTTACATTATAAATCATTTGTTGATGGTACCATACTCGTTTTAGGAATTGTGGTGGGTTCTAAGGTGATTTTACCATGTGAAAAAACCTTCTGCTGTGATATCATGAATATTGTTTGAAAGAAAACTAATATCTCATGATTTTCCCACAGTGGTTTGGAAGGGGATCTATTAGCTAAACTGAAAGCATATTTTCTGTAAATTCACATTATCTTTCTCAGTCATGTGAAAATGAAGTCTGACATTCTCAGTAAAACATGTACATCCAACAAGGACAGAGACTGTCAGTTGATTCCTTTGTGTTCTACTGCAGCCTCCTAGAGTGTTCTAAAGAACAACTAGAGCGCTAACAGTCCTCCTTATTACAAAGGTATGGCACACCTGAAGCCATCTTGATTGGAATAAAGTGGTAACTCTTAGAACATTTAATTTAAAAAGGAACAACATGAGGGGGTATTTTTTGCCATAGAAAGTATGATTAGTGCTGCAGAATGAAAAATTAGGGCACATTTTGAGTGACTTCTCAAATCCTTTTCTATTTCATTAAAACATTTTGACATGCAGTCTCCCAAAATGGCCACCAGAGACAAAAGAGCCCAAATGTAGCCCAAATATCACCCAGATGTAGCCCAAGTATAGCCCAATGACAGAATGTCCCAGAGTGTTCTAAAGAACAACTAGAGCGCTAACAGTCCTACTTATTACAAAGGTATGGCACACCTGAAGCCATCTTGATTGGAATAAAGTGGTAACTCTTAAAACATTTAATTTAAAAAGAAACAACATGAGGGGGTATATTTTGCCATAGAAAGTATGATTAGTGCTGCAGAATGAAAAATTAGGGCACATTTTGAGTGACTTCTCAAATCCTTTTCTATTTCATTAAAACATTCTGACATGCAGTCTCCCAAAATGGCCACCAGAGACAAAAGAGCCCAAATGTAGCCCAAATATCACCCAGATGTAGCCCAAGTATAGCCCAATGACAGAATGTCCCAGAGTGTTCTAAAGAACAACTAGAGCGCTAACAGTCCTACTTATTACAAAGGTATAGCACACCTGGAGCCATCGTGATGGGAATAAAGTGGTAACTCTTAAAACATTTAATTTAAAAAGGAACAACATGAGGGGGTATATTATGCAATAGAAGGTATTATTAGTGCTGCAGAAAGAAAAATTAGGGCACATTTTGAGTGACTTTTCAAATCCTCTTCTATTTCATTAAAAAATTCTGACATGCAGTCTCCCAAAATGGCCACCAGAGACAAAAGAGCCCAAATGTAGCCCAAATATCACCCAGATGTAGCCCAAGTATAGCCCAATGACAGAATGTCCCAGAGTGTTCTAAAGAACAACTAGAGCGCTAACAGTCCTACTTATTACAAAGGTATGGCACACCTGAAGCCATCTTGATTGGAATAAAGTGGTAACTCTTAAAACATTTAATTTAAAAAGGAACAAAATGAGGGGGTATATTTTGCCATATGAATTATGATTAGTGCTGCAGAAAGAAAAATTAAGGCACATTTTGAGTGACTTCTCAAACCCTCTTCAATTTCATTAAAAAATTCTGACATACAGTCTCCCAAGATGGCCACCAGAGACAAAAGAGCCTAAATGTAGCCCAAATATCACCCAGATGTACCCCAAGTATAGCCCAATGACAGAATGCCCCAGAGTGTTCTAAAGAACAACTAGAGCGCTAACAGTCTTACTTATGACAAAAGTATGGCACACCAGAAGCCATCTTGATTGGAATGAAGTGGTAAGTCTGAAAACACTCAATTTAAAAAGGAACAACATGAGGGGGTTAATTTTGCCATAGAAAGTATGATTAGTGCTTCAGAAAGAAAAATTAGGGATCATTTTGAGTGACTTCTCAAATCCTCTTCTATTTCATTAAAAAAATTCTGACATGCAGACTGAAACATGCACTTTGAATACCAGCAGCAGACGTCCCTGGTGAGCAGTAGCTTTACTACAGTGATCTAATGTGCAACTAGAGTGCTAACATTCAGAATTTATGGCAAATGTGTGACACATCTGAATGCCTTCTTGATGGAACCAAAGTAAACAAGCATTGAAAATGCAATAGATCTCGCCCTCGTTTAAGTTAAAGCCATTCTGTTTGTAATGAGGTGGCTTTTTAGCTTTGCTTTTATTAGTGTTTTTTCAACTTTCATGTAAGACACTTATACATCCACTCATTCTTCAATATGTAAGACATATTTTAACTTTACAGAAACATACAGTCACTGGATGTTGTCATCAGTGATGTCATCAGTGATGTCATTTGAGATGTCATCAGTGATGTCATCAGTGATGTCACTGACCATGTCATGAATGATGTAATATGTGACATCATCAGCAGTGGATTGCGGGTGCGCGATATATAGTTAGTGCAACTAACTATATATGGAATTTCAATGGTTTTGTGTGAGTAAAATAAGGTTTTGTAAATGCGAATTCCTAACTATATATGGTCTATAACCTATGGTTTTTTCAGTGAATATATATATATGTATATATATATATGTATATGTATTTGTATATGTATATATATATATATATATATATATATATATATATTCACTGAAAAAACTTAGGTTTCACACCAGTTATAGTTAGGAATTAGCATTTAAAAAACCTTTTAAATTCACTGAAAAATCCATAGGTTTCACACCAGTTAATTTTACTCGCATAAAACCATTGAAATCCCCACGTTATAGTTAGTTGGACTCACTATAACTTGCGCGTGCAATGCACTGCTGATGACGTCACATATTACAACACTCATGAGATGGTCAGTGACATCACTCATGACATGACTGATGACATCTCAAATGACATCACTCATGACATCATCCAGTGAATGTGTATCTTTCTGAAAAATAAATATTTTTATATATGTATATCTAAAGGTTGATGGAAGAATAAATGGGTAAATAAATGTCTAAATTGATGTTTTTTTGGGGTAAAATTGATTGGTTAACTGACTTATTAAATGTATCTTAGTGAATACATATATTAGCGAGTAATATTTAAATATTTAAATATCTGTATCTGTGTCTCACTTTGTGTATAAGTGGCTGCATGGGTTGGTGAGTAGCTACATGAGTGTGTATATGGGTTATTAGTTGTTTTTTTGAGTATCAGTATCAGTGTCTGTATGGTTCCGTGGGGGATATTACTTAGAGCACAGATGCATGAATGAGTGACTCACTATTTGTATGTATTTTGAAGACAGCATGTGTGCAAGACTGTATGGGTGGATGATTGTGTGTATGGGTGGGTTAGTGAGTATGTGTTTTTATAATTGATTGTTTAAGAGAGTAAATATGTTTCCGTTTCTGTAGAAGTATGTGTTGTGGTGTGCATATAGCAGTATAATCAAGGAAATGGTTTTTTGATAGTTTATTTGCATGTATGAATTTGTGTGTGAGTAACTATATGGATGAGTATTAGTGTGTAACAGGATGTATAGGTGTATGAGTACATATGATGAGTGAGTACATGCATGAGTGACTATATAGAACTGTTGGTGAATGAGTGGATGTGTATGTAGATGTTGGAGTTACCTAATAAGTTGTTGTAATTGGTATTGGTTTCTCCTTTTTTAAGAAAATGTTAATTTCTATTTTTGAATGTGTGTGTCAAAGGTTATTTTATGCTGATAGGAGGTCTGCCACTTTGTCACAAGGATGTTGTCATCAGTGATGTCATTTGAGATGTCATCAGTGATGTCATGAGTGATGTCACTGACCATGTCATGAGTGATGTAATATGTGACGTCA